>NC_092862.1:142856918-143108931 GCF_032062135.1 Pyxicephalus adspersus
AACAGGAAAGAAATAAGTGATTTAAAAATATGCTTTTTTCTTAGCGCACATAAATGTTAAAAACATTTAACAGCGCAAACATTTTTTTTTTAGGGCTATGGGTAATGTGTGTGCCATTAGAAAGAATGATTTTGTAGGGGAACAGTGACTTTTAATGCAGGCTCGCCAGTGTAAAGCTGCCGGAGATGCGCGGCTCCGGCCGTGAGCTTTTTCAGTTGCTGAATAGCGCGATGGCGTACGATTTCGGATCGCGAATACGAATGCGCGAGCGATAATCCGATTCTGCTTGATGAATCAGGGGCATTGACTGGAGTAATGGCACTACAGGAACGGCAAAAGGGAGGAAATTTGTGAATTTAATACAAGATAATTTTATGGTACAGTTTATAGAAGCTCCAACTAGAAATGATACTCTGCTGGACCTAGTTCTTTCTAATAATGCAGAGCTTATAACACATGTGCAAATAAAAGAGAATTTGGGTAGCAGTGGCCATAATATGATTTCATTTAATGTAAGCTGTAAACAGGAAGCAAAAACAGGAAAGATAAAAACATTTAATTTTAAAAGAGCAAATTCTCCATTATTAAGAGCGGCTCTCTGTGACTTGGACTGGGAGACAATATTGTCCTCAAAGAACACAGAAAAGAAATGGGAATGTTTGAAGTCTGTTCTACAAAAGCAAACTGAAAAATATATTCCAATGGGTAATACGTTTAAGAGGCTAAAATTAAAACCTATGTGGCTCACAGCTGATGTTAAAAAAACCATACGAAACAAGAAAAGGCCATTCCAAAAATATAAAAATTAAGGATCACCTTCATCGTTTGAAAACTATAAAGAATATAACAAAACATATAAAAAGGAGATTAAATGTGCAAAACTTCAAAATGAAAGACAGATTGCAAAGGAAAGTAAGACAAACCCCCAAACATTTTTTAAATATAATAATAGCAAAAAGATCAGATCTGAGCATGTAGGCCCCTTAAAGGATGTCCCTTGGTTTGTAACTGGGGATAAAGACAAGGCAGATTTACTAAACACTTTTTTTAGCTCTGTGTACACGAAGGAAAATGGCAGAGCTCAAGTCCAAATTCATAATAGCAATGTCACTGCCTTAAATGAGTCACAATGACTAAGAATTGATACGATAGAAACAGCTGGGAAAAATTAAGGTTGACAAAGCACCAGGACCTGATGGATTACATCCATGTGTCCTCAAAGAGCTGAGCTTGGTTATTTCAAAGCCATTTATTTTTAGAGACTCTTTAGTCACTGGCAAGGTTCCGATGGATTGGCATAAGGCCAATGTGGTTCTTGTCTTCAAATAGGGAGCAAAGTCATTACCAGGTAACTACAGACCAATTAGTTTAACGTCCATAGTTGGAAAGGTCCTAGAGGGTTTGATAAAGAGCCACATAGAGGAGTTTCTGCTAGAAAATAATATTATAAGTGATAGTCAGCATGGCTTCAAGAAAGACAGTAGTTGTCAAACAAATTCTCTCTCTTTTTTGAGGAAGTAAGTAAACAAGTAGACAGTGGAGTAGCAGTTGGCATAGTGTACTTGGACTTTGCTAAAGCATTTGACACAGACGGTTAATATGCAAGTTAGGGTCGATAGGTTTAGAAAAGTCAATCTGTAAATGGATAGAGAACTGGCTTGAAGACACCATTCAGAGAGTTGTAATTAATGATTCATACTCGGAATAGTCTAAGGTTATTAGTGGTGTACCCCAGGGTTCAGTGTTGGGACCTTTACTGTTTAACATCTTTATAAATGATATAAAGTTTGGGATTAAAAGTACCATTTCTGTGTTTGCAGATGACACCAAACTATGTAATGGAATTAAGTCCATACAGGATGTCTATAATCTACAAGCAGACCTGGATGTACTGTGTGATTGGCAGCCAAGTGGCAGATGACATTTAATATAGATAAATGTAAAATTATGCACTTGGGGGCTAACAACTTGCATGCTTCATACTGTCTAGGGGGGATACATTTGGGGGAGTCAGAACTGGAAAAGGATCTGGGGGTTCTGGTAGATCATAGACTTAATAACAGAATGCAATGCCAAGCTGTAATATATAAAGCTAGTAAAGTATTTTCTTGTAATAAAAGAGGAATAGACTGCAGAGATGGAGATATAATCCTGCCCCTGTACAAAGCATTGGTCAGACCACATCTGGAATATGGAGTCCAGTTTTGGGCACCAGTTCACAAAAAGGACATTGTGGAATTAGAGAGAGTGCAGAGAAGGACAACTAAACTAATAAAAGGAATGGAGGAGCTCAGCTATGAGGAGAGATTAGCTGAACTGAATCTATTCTCCCTTGAGAAGAGACGTATAAGGGGGGATATGATCACCCTGTATAAATATATAAACGGTCCATATAGAGAACTCTCTTCTCCATTATTCACTTTGAGATCATTACAAAGCACAAGGGGGCGCTCTTTGCATCTGGAGGAAAAGAAGTTTAAGCTCCTGATAAGGAAGGGATTCTTCACTGTAAGGTCTGTGAAAATGTGGAATCGGCTCCCTCAGGAAGTAGTTTCAGCAAGTTCTATAGATTGCTATAAGAAAAAGCTGGTTGATTTCTAGAAGCACAGAATATAACTGGGGATTAGGGATTTAAAGTAAAAATAACAGAGACTGCTGGTCTAGGGAACATCCGATTGCCTCAGGAATCATAAAGGAATTTTTTCCCCTGTTGAAGCAAATTGTACCAGGGATTTTTTGCCTTCCTCTGGAGCAACTATGTCTTATAGGGTTTTATATCTGGGATATGTTTATTTCCCTAGTGGTTGTACTTGATGGACTTATGTCTTTTTTCAACCTAACTTACTATGTAACTATGTAATTATGTAACCAAAATCCCAGAGAAAACAGAAAGGTGATAAATGGGGAACTGGAGCCCCATAGGACCCGCGATGTTTACAAGGAAACCACACATCTTACTCTAAAATCAACCTTGAATTATGTTGTTTGTTTTTCTCTCCAAGTTGAATGAACGCCAGAACCCTCCAATAGGCCGGCGGAACCGCAAAACAAGAAAGAGATTCATCATGGCTTATTACATATAAATATTCGCTGTCATCAATTTCATCCATCACCTTGTTTAACAATGACGTTGCAGAGCCGGTAAGGAACATTTTTGCTTTTGCTGTAATCAGCGCTGTAAGTCAATTTGTATGTAAAAAAAAAAAAAAAAAAGTCCTGCCCGCGTTCCTGTCCCCAGAGAGGAGGAAAAATTGTTCTTTTTTTAGTGCTGTATTCAGCAAATTCCAAGATGGATCGTCTGGGCAAAGTGTAGGTTCAGCATTTTGGATCTATGTTAATATATAGAAATGATTTACAATACTTCACAGACATAAAATAATGTTATTGACATCCAACTATGAACTATGTGAAAAAATATTCAGATTCCCATTTCCGCTGGCGGGGTGTTGGGGTTTAAGGACTTGCCAAAGTCTTGTGTCTCTTATTTGTACTGCAAGGAGACTGGGGGTTATGGTCCAGACCAGCTATTTAACATGGGGGGACCTTTGAATGGACTTTCAGGTCTTCAGGAACACCTTCTATAATTCCTATATCCACAGCTCACAGTATATTAGTGTGATGGTCAGTGGGAAGAGTTCCTCTTACATTGCTGGCCATTGGGAAGAATGTGACCCTTACAGATAGCCAAAAAGATCATTGGGGTCACTTATACTGACCTGAGAGGTGCAAACTGCTCATTGCTCAAGGAACCCCCAGCAACCTCCGGAGGAACCCTGGTTGAGTAACACTGGTGTATAATATTACCCAGACAGCATATAGGACAGCAAGGTGAAGGGTAGCTATAAGATGCTGATATTAGAGAGATGAAGGCTACATTTATGCAAGCTAAAAAATTGTGTCCCAGAGGAATTACAAAAAGCAGCTTTGGCTTGAAAACTCAGCGACTGTTCAGTGCTGTTTGCTGCAGTAATTTACTTCCACCACTAGATGTCCTCCGTCAAGCACCCTGTGCCATCCAACCTAGAGGACTGAGGACATTCAGTGAGTGCAGGGGGTCATGAACTCACCCCCTAAAGCAGTGGTTGCCAACCTTTTTGGTACCACAGACCACTATTTACTGGCTCCGGACTGCTCAAGCACAGGAAGCTGGGTGTCACTCTAAGGGGAAGGAACTGCCCCTATAGTAATGTCATGATGCCAGAACCCGCCCACTTCCCTGAACCTGGGATCCGTACAGGGGACATGGTCCACGGCTCTTGCCGGTGCAGCTCTTGACCCCGCTCGGAGGTGCACCAGCCAGAGCCGTGGACCCTATAGCTTGAGCTTTTAAACTGCCAGCACTTCCAGAAAGTTGGTGTTGTGACCAATCAGGTTGCAGTCACATTTTTTTTTCCTTTTCTGTTATTGTGTTGTCATTATAACACCTAACCCAAGTATGGGAATGGCCATTGGAAAATATGGAAGAGAAGGCAAGGGGAAAAAAGGAAATGTAAACCTAATCACTATAAGCTTTACCAAAGTTTCAGCTTTCTTTTCAATATTTGTAAATCTGCAGCCTTCATGAATTCTTTTACATTTATACCCATTGATACAGCTATGAAGGTCACTTCCTGTTATAGGGTGACAACACTTTCCAGGTATTCCAAGGTTTACATTTATGTTAAAGCGGACCTATCATGACATTTTTAACATTATATAAAGGAGCGGCTATAGACTGATTGGGAAACCCATATCCTCCTGGGATACCTATATCACATAATCCAGGAGGCTTCAGGCTGCTCCTTCTGCACATGCCTGATCTCAAGCATGCGCAGAAGGGTTAATTCCCGGAATATAAAAAAAAGTGCCATTCCCACGCATGCGCAGTTAGGTCCTCCTGGCCAATCAGATGGTCGCATATCATCTACCAGAAGAGAAGAAAAATAGCGATGCCCTGCGATGGAACAAGGACAGATTAGTATTGTGGGTTTAGTTCCGCTTTAAGGGAAGAACTCCATCATCTCCCCGAAACAGAGGAATCTGCGGATTAACTGACAGCATCTCTTATAAAATTCTACATTCACCCGATTAAAATAAACAGCTAATTTCTGTAATTACTGATCCGGTGTCACCCGTGAACGATTTTGTTTTCCCGAGCAGAATAAGCCACCCTTTCGGTTGCGCTTCTCTCTCTTTCCTGCCAATCACAAGAAATGTGTTCCTCTGAGATGTAACAAAATGTCACTTGTGATGGAGGAAGGTGAACTTTCTGTTCATTGACATTGTTTGTGCTGTGGTGAATGTCTCCGGATTTACTGGCAGTTTCTCCTAATTGCTGAACAAGTCGTCTCCGTCTAACTTTTTATTGTAACACTGAACTAAACTTACAGAAATATTTATTTTTTTTAATGGTATAAGTTTTCCCTTTGTTAAGTAAAAAGCGGTGAAAAGCTGATGTCTGTTTTACCTTTTATTGCCCCAATTTAAGAAGAGAACAGGAATAGGAGAGAAAAGGGAACAGCAAGCCATACCACCTTTCTGTTTTTTTTTTTGCAAAGAGAGTAAGAGGCTTGTTGTTTCTGCTCAGCTTCTACCCAGAGTGGGATGACTATACAGAAGACTGATAAAGCTGACTCCAGTATTGTATATACTCAAGTATAAACCAATTTTTTCTCCTTAAAGTGGTTAGAAAAAGAAATTTAGGTGACACCACTAGATGGCACAGTGTTCTTTTATTATATTGGAGACATGAGTTTGTAACACACAGCCACAGCACCATCTACTGTTATCCAACAATAATGCACAAGGAATAATTTATGAGAAAATTACATTATCAACTACTTTAATCTGTAAAAACGGAAAAAAACAGATACAGACTGGGCCTATGTGGTTTTATTTATTTACCTTTAAATAATAAATACTAAATAAATGTTTCAAAATAACACACCATGGACTTATTTATTCCCATTAATTCTATTGGTACTGCTTTTAAGAGCAGTGTCAGACAAATGTTGTGCCTTGGGTTTATACTTGGGTCAAAACACTTTTCTCTATTTTCAGGGTAAAATATGCATCTTAGTTCATAATTGGATCAGTTTATATTCGAGTACAAACAGAACTATTTCTAGAAAACTTTCACAACTTTGAACATGCATATCTTTCCCATAATCCCTTGTTGGGGTAAGCACATAGGGCTTCATAGCCCCATCACTTCTGGACTCCAATAAGCCGTGTCTCCGCTCACACATTGAGCACTATGATCCTTCTAGACTTATATGTTTTCCAATAGTATAACAATTGCATCTTCAGGTTGAAACCCCTCTCTAAATTGACTTAAGAAGTTGGTGTCCACATGACTTTAAGTATGAGGTGGACCTTTCCTATTGGTTGCCCTTCCCCCAGGCTGGTAGAAACTGTCATGTACAAAATAAGGAAAGTGGGCGGAGCTGGGAACACCTCTGCAGAGACCTTGCAGAATCTTTGTGACACATCAATAAAAAGAGTGATCTATTATTTTATAATATTATTAGTATTATTAAAATTAAAACATCCCACCATTTACCCGCACTGCTGACATATAGAAAAAACTACTGGCAATATGCGATCGCACTTCTTTATAAATGGGCCACATAGACTTTTTATGAAAGTTAGCTGGTGACTGAACTTGTTAGCAATGACCCAAAACTAAAATTTCATTTTCATTTAGGGACCAGGGGGGATAGCTCAGCCCTCTGACCAATCAATCATGTTACTTCCTCTCGCAATATAAAAATCTAATTTCCCAGATTTATACAAGTTTATATTCGAGTTCTGCAATCACTGCAAATGTTTCCATTATATTCCCCTCCATCTCTCTCCTTTCTTCTCTCCGTATCACCAACACCAGGGAATGGAGCTGTGAACAATTTGGGAAATATTGCTTTTTCATCGCTTCTCTTTTCCTTTTACAGTTGGTTATTGCGAGTTCATAAATCAAAGACTTTTCTCACATATTGTTTGGAGAAAACAAAGTACACTTTTGGACACTTTGAATAATAGCATGGCCACCCGGACTTTTTTATTGCTATGAGCTATTCCGGACCTAAAAAAAAATAAAGGTTTAGAGCTGCAAAGCCAAAAGAAAGCTTGAGAGTAGATGTAAACCCTTACACTAAAATCTTCAATCATTTTAAATAAAATCGGGTGATCCTGCCATGAAGGCACTTCAAAGTGCTACAAGCTTATAGGAAGCAGGCAGAAGGTGCAGGGTCCAGCTGCAAATTCCAAATAAGGCCTCATAGGTCTGTAGTTACCCCAATGCCCCCCAGGACCTGCTGAACCCAATGAGTCAAGGGAATGGACTACTAAAAATGAAAGAAATTCTTTTCAAGTTCCCTTCTTACAAAGCCATAAAGCTGGCATCTCCACTACACAGAGACAAGTTTGTGCCCAGCCATCATTCTCATTCTTGCGGGTTTGGTAAACGTGAGCAATTTTATTAATTTGTAGACTGGGGCCACGAGTATGTAAGTGGCTGCCATTAAAATCAGAGATTCCCCCTATATTATCATTCTGCTCATCCATCCTGTCCAGCGGGTGAAAAATGAAAAATATCATTAGCGGCGGCTGAGAAATCAGTTATTCCAATTAGAAAGAAAATTAGGGAGCTCGACGGCAAATTCCATTACCGCTCAGTGTGGAGCGGACTCAGGGCGCACCGCAGGACACCGAGCGAGGGACACAATTAGGAAAGCACTCAATAAAAGTGCAGGCTGAATGGAGTTTATCTGACTTTCCAAAGCAAACAGTGAGAGGCTTTATGTTCAAGGAGGAGAGCTCAGAGGAGACCAAACCAGGCGCTGTATGACCTCCAGGTGTAGTGTGACCCCCAAATGCAGTGTGACCACTAGATGCAATGTGACCTCCAGGAGCTGTGTGACCCCCAGGTGCCGTGTGACCTCAAGGTGCAGTGTGACCGCCAGGTGCAGTGTGACTGCCAGGTGTTGTGTGACCACCAGGTGTAGTGTGACCCCCAAATGCAGTGTGACCACTAGATGCAATGTGACCGCCAGGAGCTGTGTGACCCCCAGGTGCCGTGTGACCTCAAGGTGCAGTGTGACCGCCAGGCGCTGCGTGACCACCAGGTGCTGTATGACCACCAGGTATAGTGTGACCCCTAGGTGCAGTGTGACCACCAGGTGCTGTGTGACCCCCAGGTGCTGTGTGACCCCCCCAGGTGCTGTGTGACCACCAGGTGCTGTGTGACCACTAGGTGCAGTGTGAACTCAAGGAGCATTGTGACCGCCAGGTGCAGTGTGACCACTAGGGTGTGACCACTAGGTGCAGTATGGCCACCAGGTGCGGTGTAACCCACAGGTGCAGTGTGACCTCCAGGTGCATTGTGACCGCCAGGTGCTGTGTGATGTCAGAACACTAAAATAATTGAAATATTTAGCACTTTATCCAAATGGTGGCCCCGTACATGACTGTACGCTGCCACATGACATGGCAAATTTATTAAAAGAAAGGTTGGGGGTAGATTTAAGGTCACATACCTCATTATATAACACTACATGTATGGGTCATAGTAGGATGTATGAAGTCAGATCATAGTTTGAGTATAGTTATACTCTGTAGCTCCTACTAGTGGCTGCACTGCTCTGCTACATTCTAACCCATCCTAAACTTTCCTACCCACTCTACTTTTACCCCTCTCTACCAGTTCCTCAGCTGCCGAAGAACACAACTTCCCTTCCCAATCTCATTATATAATTCCTGATGCTAAATAAAACAAAATCTGCGCCTGACCATCAGCTCTGCTCCAAACTCTCTATTTCTACAAGCCTTCACCTTCCACTGCGGTTCTTCAAACTTTCCAACACACCCATTAAACTTTTTTCTCTGAAGTCACTGGTCCACCACTGCTTCCTCCTCCAAAATCCAAGTCACATACTTGCTGGATCACCCAGGTTCTCCCATGATAGTCTATCATCTCTAGTCTGGGAGAGCTTTAATAAATCAGGCCCATATTGTGACATTCTATCTAATTTTCACATTTCTTTTCACGGGTTTCTATCAATATCTCTAAACTTTACTATCATTCACATAATCTTTTTCCCTCAGCTACCTTTTTGCCCAATAAATAAATTATTTGCAGCTGGCACAAACAATGGACGGAATTTCACCCATTGGAACATTATGTATAGTACAGGAGACAGCTGGAATCATGCGTGGACTCCACGTGGCCGCCCTCACTAAGCCGCTTGTATTTCCCATAAGACGATGACATTTCAACACATTTTAATCCTCTCGGTTTACAAATATTAGACCGGTAGCCAGACAAAAAATTAAACTGAGATCAATCAATGACGGTGGAATTTATCTTCAGACAAAGGACTTTATGACATTTCAGCTGAGTGTATATATAGGAACTGCTCTGAGCAAGGGGTGTAGTAAGAGAAAGCCAGCGAATCCTCAGCAAAAATGTATTTACCTATCTATCATCTTTTTTTCACAATGCAAGGGGGCGGCAACAAGACCAGTGAACCAGTGAGTTCAGCTTCTGGTCACTACTGTCCATTACCAGAGGAGGCGCTGTTGTAACTGTAAAACTTGGTTGTAGAAGACTTTTATTTAAAGCTAAACTCCAGACTTATCTTGAAAGGGAATGGTCCCATTTGTATGCACAATCCAAGCATTAGAAGCAAAAGCACCAGGCCCTCCTTTCATTTTCCGTCTGATTGACTACAAGCATCATCAAGTCCTCTCCCACTGATTTATGCTGCCCAGAGCTCTCTATTTTCAGCTATTCAATTTCTTTTTCTTAATTTATATAAACTCAGTGTCATGACAGACAGACAGCAAATGACAGACAGATACAGACAGTGACACAGGAGGTGGAGAGGACCCTGCCCAGAAGAGCTTACAATCTAGGAGGAAGGGGAAGTACCACACAATAGGAGGGAGATATGGAATGGTGGGAAGTAGTGAAGGTCTAAGAGACAGAAGAAGACGGGTAGGTGAGGTTGAAGCGTTGGGTTTTGAGGGCTCTATTAAATGAGCAGAAAGTAGGAGCAAGCTGAATAGGACGAGGAAGACCATTCCAGAGAGTGGGGAAAGCTCTAGAAAAGTCTTGGAGCCATGTATGGGAGGAGGTTATGAGTTAGGAAGTCATTAGTAGGTCATTGAGAGGGGGGAGAGAGCGGCTAGGGGGTATTTTTCTATGTATCAGGTCAGAAAGGTAAGTGGGACAAGAACTGTGGAGGAATTTGAAGGCAAAGCACTAAGGTGCTAAGGTGAAATGGAAGCCAATGAAGAGAACTACAAAGAGAGGCAGCAGAAGAGGAATGGTGGGAAGAATAGATAAGTCTGGCTGCAGCATTTCTCTGTATGGAGTTTGCATGGGTTTCCTCCCATATTCCAAACACATACAGTGAGGTTAATTGGCTTCCCCCCCAAATTCGCCCTGTATTAAAGACATATGACTATGGTAGGGACATTAGATTGTGAGCCTCTTAGAGGGACTATTAGTGACATGACTATGGACTTTGTACAGCGCTGTGTAATAGGTTGGCGCTATATACCGTATTTTTTATAAGACGCACTTTTTCTTCCCAAAACTGGGGGGGAAAAGTTGGTGCGTCTTATACGACAAATGTGTTAAAAATAATAATATAATTTACTCACCCGATACCCGATCCTGCGTGTGTCTCCTCTCCTCTCTGGCTGCAGCGTGTGTCTCCTCCTGGCTGCAATGCAGAGCGAAAGAAGCCGGCACAGCGCCCCCTGCTGATCCCTCCCCTAACTGACGTACAGTGGAAAAAAAGGTAAGAACAGCACAGAGTGATCAGAAGGGGAATTTGAATGGCAGAGTGATCAGAAGGGGAATTTGAATGGCAGAGTGATCAGAACGGGAATTTCAATGGCACATGAGTGATCAGAAGGGGAATACCTGTATGAATGCCACATGAGTGATCAGAAGGGGAATAATCTTTCAGAATCTTTTTTTTCTAGATTTTCCTCCTTTAAAATTGGGTGCGTCCTATATTCCACATTCCGCAAAATTGGGGGCGTCTTATACGGCAAAAAATATGGTAAATTCTATTGAATAATATGCAAAAAAATCAGATAAACAGCTCTGATTTTTTTTTGTTATATAAGGGACAGACATTTACCCATCTATGCACAGCCTATCACACAAATCCTAGAACGTTTTAAAGCAATCATCTGGACACTTTGATTTTCCAGGTAATAAATGATCATTCATGATGTATGCAAAATGCCGTGCTTGATGAGGAAGAAGATTGCATGTAAAAAAGACTTTCGGTCTTGAATCCAGTTTTTTAAAAAGGTTATTATTAATATTATTATTATTATTATTAATATTAAGCAGTTTTTATATAGCGCCAACATATTACGCAGCGCTGTACATTAAATGGGGGTTGCAAATGACAGACAGATACAGACAGTGACACAGGAGGAGGAGAGGACCCTGACCCAAAGAGCTTACAATCTAAGGGGAAATATCACACAATAGGAGTCAAAAGGAAAACATTTGGGATTTTCATGGAATCTCTATCTTGGAAAATACACCAAATCTGATTTATTGGCACAGAAGTGGCCCCATGGATGTATTCACTAATTGGGGCCACAGTAACACCCAATAAAGATTTTTTGGATAAAATCCCATTTTCTAGATTCTTCCTGCTATGTTTTCCACTTTAACTTTCTTCTATTGGGTTACTTCTTTCAGCTCCTCGGTGAATTGTGAGATTCATCAGTCAGTCTGTGGAAAACATTTAGCAGTCTCGGTCCAGATAGAATTGATGCATGTCACAGATTTCAGGCACTCAGCCTTTCTCATCAGTCCATCAATCTCCCTGTATGCAAAATTATTCTCAACTGTTACATTGTAGCGCAGAACATTTCACAAATTACACTTATGCCACACTGCCATCTACTGGCAGACTTTATATTACAATTGCAATTGCCCTGCATTCTGTTTGTTCTGCTGATTTATACAGCTCTGACATTTCTTCTACAGAGTAATAGAGAGAACATTGAGTCATTTATATCAGTCTTTATTTTATTAGGGCCTCATGCTCCAAACTCCACATTATAGAACTTCAGGAGTCATAGCATAAATTTGATTACTGGCCAATGGCCATTGAACAGCTATCATTACCTTTATTGTCAGCCTGTTGTAATAATATTGCCCCTTTTGTATTGGTGATCAAAAGATTTTTACTTATTTAAATTATCTCTTTGCATTGGTAATTAATATCCTATCCATTCTAATGAATTCAAATTAATTATAGGGCCCCTTTACTTTGCGTAGAAATGCCCTTACTTTGGGGTACACATGCAATTGTTATAAGCACTTCTGCCCATCCAGCATGTTCCTGTGGCATAGCGCCCCCTCCTCCTCAACTTGTAGTGCCCTGATTAATGTTCTTATGCTACCCATAACTTACCTTACCCTTATTTATATTATCAAATATGGCCCTGGAGTCACTGATCCAGCAGGAAATCTTGGGGAGACCTCACACTTAGGAAATCTTTGCACCAGAGGATCCCCACTAGAAATCATTTTAAAAGCTCAGCTTGGCAGTACCCATTACTGCCACTAGGGGTTATGAATAAAGGCCCCAAATTTTAAAGCAAAATAATTTTGCTGACCTCAGCACTTTGCTTGCTTTTTATCTCGAGTCAGCCAATCACAAACCAGGTGGCAACATTGCCTTGCAGGGTTTTATGGAGCCCAACCATAGCCATCCAAAGGTGTGGGTTCCCTCCAGAGACTACAGTCACATGTGAAGGCATAAGAGAAGATAGTGACATTTTGGTGCATGCCCCTGTATATGTGCAGTATAAAGCCAACGTAAATCTGAAACATTAGCACCTGCACAAGGTAAAGCAGTATAATCAGCACACATTCATTTCATAACCAGATATGGCTGCTGAGCAGGGAAGCCTGGGATCGGATACTCTGATCTTGATTTAATAAGGCTCTTCAAGATTGGAGGAGATAGACTATCATTGGTGAACCTGGGCGATCCACCAAACCTGGAATGTATTTCCTAAAATTGTTTACTATCATTTGGCAAATGTTTCAATCCTTCAGCACATCCATTCCAAGTTTACTGGATCACTCAGGTTTACCCATATGGACTATCATCTGCAGTCATGGACAGCTTTAATAAATCAGGACTGTTGTAATGGTCTCACTATGTGGATGTCATAGACCCCTCCTTGGCTCGTTCTGCATGTCTAAGCCCTGATAAAGGGGACCAAGGAAACCTTGGTATATAAATACAGTGATAAAAAAAAAAACAAAATCGGCTCTTTCATCCTAATTTATCTACTATGACCATAAAGGTGACATTCATCGGCTGATTACAATTTGCCTCGTGCACATTCACCCTAACCTAATGCATAAGTGAATGTCATTAGCACAAGTTGCCCCAAATAATGCACCAGCAACCTTACCAGAGATGCCATACCCCACAGTAATGAAATCTAAAGCTGGAGTTTCCCCTCAGAAACTCATATTGTCTCCTATATATCCCTTACTTATGTGTGATACTTCCCCCACTTAGATTGTAAGCTCTTCTGGTCAGGGTCCTCTCCTCCTGTGTCACTGTCTGTATCTGTCTGTCATTTGCAATCCCTATTTAATGTACAGCGCTGGGTAATATGTTGGCGCTATATAATAATAATATGCAGTATTCCATCCGCTATGCAGCTCCCAACCAATCACTGATGTCTTTTACTGACACACAAGCTGTTGATTCTCCATAATAAAAGATTGCAGGAATCTGATTGGTCCCCGAATCGCACCATTAGAGGACATTTGGCTAATTATTTTCAAGCCAACATCTTGCAGCCCCGTATGGGAGGCATTGCAATCATTACAAGTGAAACGGTTAGAATTAAAATAACAATTACTACAAATGGAAAATCATTAAAATAGGAAAAAATTAAATCTTACCTCCAGGCAAGCAGCTAAAACACAGATAATATACAGCTATGGGAACAGAAGGGTATTAGATAAAAGAGGGCCCCATGTGCACAGTATTCCAGCACTCCTATCAGTTGGGGCCCTGGAGAAGGTGGGGGCCACAATGCGAGAGCTAAGTGAATGTATTTCTTCCTATTAATTCCTGGACGCCATTTGGTAGGGCAGAAGACCTGCTGCAGATTGGAGGTCTTGTCCCTCCCCCAGCCTGTGATTGGGCAGTGAGTAATGAGCTTGATCCTCCATCACTCTGTTCTCTCCTCCTGCCAGCACAATCCTTTGTTAGCACCTTGCAGTGCAACCTTAGATTAGATATCCATTAGTCTGATAGATTGGAGCTTATTTGGGGTTTTGCACTCGCCAAGAGGACACCAATGTTGTGCAATCAAGAAAAAGATGGGAATGCTACTAAGAGTTGTTGTTTAGCTTTGCATAGATAAGGGTTCATTCACCTGTCAGCCTAACTTTTGCAGTTTCTGTCCCATTGTGGAGATTTCCCTTTATTTCCTGTCTCACAGACACAACAGGAAGTTGATTACTCTACAAAGAAATCAGAATTTTCCTCTTAGTGGTCACCAATGTGGGATTTACTCCCATCTCAACTGTATACATTTACGTTTCCCATTTCTTCCTGTCCCAGTGACATTTACCGCACATGGGCCAGGTAAATCTTTTCTTTGGAGTTCTAACCCTTCACCGTTTCCCCCAAAACTAAAACAAACCACAAACTATGAATAATTTTTCATTTTTAGGTGCATGCTTTGCTCATTTTATGTATGTGTGGTTCTGCTGCCCTCTAGTGTTCATGTATTGCATACTTTATACATTGATGTCACTGCCACCGTCTTGTATTATTATTATTATACAGTATTTATATAGCGCCAACATATTACGCAGCGCTGTGCATTAAATAGGGATTGCAAATGACAGACCGATACAGACAGTGACACAGGAGGAGGAAAGGCCCTGCCCAGAAGAGCTTACAATCTAAGAGGTGGAGGAAGCAGCTCACATTTATTTATTTTTTTGTGGATAGAACACTTTCAAAATTCATCTCCCTGTTACCTTAGGAGCTCAGTTTGCAATTAATTTAGTTATTCTTTATAATTTTTGACCAAATAATAATGATGATCTGGTTATTAAAGTACACAGCAGACAGCATAACCATTGGTTGGTGATTGTCAGCTGACCCCCATCAGACAACGGGAGTACTGCCCACTTTGTACATAAGTAAACATTGGGGAGATAGGTTGCTGATGTAAAAAGCAGGCAAAGTTCCCTTTCACTAATGGTTGTTAAAGGTGGTACCGCCAGTGTACCCTAGCATGAATTTACAAATGTTATGGAACATTCACTGACCCCAGAGGGGATGAATCCCAGGGCAAGTTTTTCTATTAAGTTTTATACAAGGGACTTTGATACTGGTGCTGCCCCTTGTGTTGATTTGTAGGTTTTGCATGCTGTGTACAAGGGACATTGAGATCAGTGTTGCCCCCTTGTGTTGATTTGTAGTTATTGCATGCTTTGTACAAGGGACATTGTTATCAAGGCTGTCCCCTTGTGTTGATTTGTAGTTATTGCATGCTTTGTACAATAGACATTAACGTAAGTGCTGTCCCCTTGTGTTAATTTGTAGTTATTACATGCATTGTACAAGGAACTGTGATAATGATCTTATCAATATTGGATAAAAGCTCACTCACATTTCTGCATACAACTTCTCTGCATTATCTTTGTCTCCAACACATAGGGGTCTATTTATCAATGTTTTCACCCAAGATTCATACATCATATATCCAAAGTTTACAGATTTTTCAAACTAAAGTGTGAATCTTAGGTAAAAACATTGCACTCTCCACATGCTCCTTTCTTTCCTTCAAGTGTTTTACAGAGCAGGGAATGGATAAAACATCAACCTGTCCCTTTAGGTGATTTTTCTTCACCTCCTGTCTCAAGACATAGCAGGAAGTGAGATCAAATCCTTCCAAAAAAAAGTTCAGTCCTCCCTTGGTTGTCATCAGAGAGTGCTTATTTCAATTCTCTATTGCTGTTCCGGATACAACTTAACATTTGAATGTCCAACCACTTACCTCAACAATGACAACTGATGCCAGGAATTTAATTATATCAAATAGGGACAGGTTTAAAAACAGATTCAACAATTTCGGACTTCCTGTCTGTGTGGTTATGTGGAGTATTATACTCTGATTGTATGAAAGGTTTTTTAATGCTATTTATCATTTTTGAAGGTTTCTTGCAGCTCTTTTATTGTGTTCTGCTGCCATCTAGTGGCTAAATCATTCTATAGCATTGGAAATAAAGTATATTTATTAGAAGAATCCAGCCACCCCCCAAAAAATTACTACTAAAATAACAAAATGCATCAAATGGTGCCATCAGCAAATTGTACATCCTCCTGTCTAGAGACATCTACAGCTCTCTGTTACTGATGCAACTTCCCTTCTTGGCCAATCACAGAAAGCTCTGTATTAATTGCATGGACAGTCAAGGGCCAAGGAGAGTAGGGTGTGTGTAAAGGAGCGTTTTATTGAATAAGAGCCAAGGTGCTCAATGTAGTAGCTGCAAGGATCCCTTGACCTCAGGAATTTTGGTGACCATACCGGGCACAGGAGCATTGCAATAAACATTGATATTGGTCAAGTTACATTTTATAGGCCTATTTCACCTCTTTTCGCCATCTGCTACAACTGGGAATTCCTTTCACTTTGGGGAGATCTCCTCGTTTCCTCCTTTTTTAGCCAGCAGGTGGTGCTTTGCTCATGGTGACATTTCTGTTTACAGAGCTCAATAACATAATAATAAAAAGTGTACCCAACAATTTCTCCTCTTTTGGAGGTAAGTCCATCTTCCCTGGAGCTCTATAAAAATGTGCTATTACAAAACTTGTAATACTGTACAGACCCTCATATCTACCCTTTCAAAAATTGAAATTGTTATTTTGCAAAGTTCTGTGTAACTCAGGGGTGTGGCAAGGTGCGTCTGTGTTTACAGGAGGGGTTGTCTGCAGAGGGGCATGGCAGAGTCTGTGAAACGCAGACGCGTCTCAGGATGTGTTTATGTAACCTAAAGGTGTGTCTGTGTAAATCCTAAGTGTTGGAGGGTGTATCTATGTAACTCAGGGGTGTGGCACACTATTTCTGTGTAACTCAGGGGCGTGGCATGGCAAGGGGCATCTAAGATACTCAGGGTTGTGGCAGGGCATATCCATATAACTTAGAGATGTTGGAGGGGGGGTCAAGGGTGTGGCAGACTGTGTCTGTGTAGTTCATGGGTGTGGCATGGCAGGAGGCGTCTGAGATACTCAGGAGTGTGTTAGGATGTGTTTGTGTAACTTATGAGTGTGTCTGTGTGCCTCAGGGGTGTAACTGGGTGTGGCTAACTCTGGGATGTGTCTGGGTGTGTCTGTGTAACTAACTGGTGTAGGAGGGGTTGTCTGTGTAACTTAGGGGCATGGCAGAGTCTGTGAAATTCGGGGGTGTGTCAGGATGTGTTTCTGTAACTCAGGTGTGTGGAAGACTGTGTCTGTGTAGCACATGGGTGTGGCGTGGAAGGAGGCATCTGAGATACCCAGGGTTGGGGCAGGGTGTGTCCATATAACTTAGAGATGTTTCTGTGTACCTCAGGGGTGTTGGAGGGTGTGTCTCTGCAACTCAGGGGTGTGGCAGGAAAGGAGTAATCTGAGATATTCAGGGTTGTGTCAGGCTGTGTTTGTGTAAATTATAGGTGTGCCTGTGTAACTCAGGGGTGTGGCTGGGTGTGGCTGTGTAACTCAGAGGTGTTGCTGGGTTTGGCTGTGTAACGCAGGGGTGTGGCAGACTGTGTCTGTGTAACTCAGGGGTGTGGCTGTGTAACTCAGAGGTGTGGCTGTGTAGCTCAGGGGTGTGGCTGGGTGTGGTTGGTTGTGTAACGGGTGTGTCAGTGTGTCTCTTTGTAGCTCAGGGGTGTGACAAGATGTGTCTGAGTAACTTAGGGGCATGGCAGGGTTGTG
Organism: Pyxicephalus adspersus; assembly: GCF_032062135.1. Lineage (NCBI taxonomy): Eukaryota > Metazoa > Chordata > Amphibia > Anura > Pyxicephalidae > Pyxicephalus > Pyxicephalus adspersus. Next base: position 142,874,903 of record NC_092862.1, read on the forward strand.
ACCTTTGCCGTATACTTTGTGTTAGGATATGTTTCTCTCTTTTTAACAAATATTGTGCTCTCACTTTACTAAACCCACTGAGCTCTGTGACTTTGTTACTTTTGTATTAAACATAAAATAATAATTTGAAGTTTCTGTCTCTATCTCATAACTTCTTATTATATTTTTTAACTGACAGGATCACTTTAAAAGTTTTATTCCGCAGAATGTAGAATTGTACATTTGTCAATTTATATCTAAGACGAATAAAACTGGATTAAAAAAAATTCAAAAAAGAGGCAGCACTTCTGTTGCCGCCCCCTCCCTCCTCCGGGTCCACCCGCAGAATTCGCGCTGGTGATTGGCCGGGACACTTTCGCTCACAGTACGACCACGTGTTGAGTGTAGTAGGCGGGGTTTACACCGAGGAAGAATAGAGCTGAGCGTTTGTTGGGTGTAGAAGGCGTGGTTATGACGAGCAGGAACGGAAGTGACGTAGGGATTAGGGCGGAGCGGTCTGATATTCCCCAGGCTGGGGGTCAGGTGAAGACATTTGTTGGTATGAGGGTCACACATTAGCTCCCTTCCTGGCAATATGGTGAGTGCGGAGGGCTGGTCGTGTCACGTGACATTTAAAGGGTAAAATCACCACAATATGAGGCCACGTGTTCTTCAGGCAGGGCAGCCTTTAGGTACAGGGAAATGTGGGACCCCCCTGTCAGGTGACTTTGTTTTGCTGTCAGGGTACTGTTGTCATGGAGACAAAAAAACACTATCCTCACTTCCTGTTCTGGTGACAACTATAGCTTGGATTTCCATTTAGTCCCAACAATAGTAGTCACCCAGACAAATACAGTGTTGATGAACCATTGCCCCCCCCCCCCGTGGTTCTCCTGTCCACCTTCAGTGCACAGAGGCCTCCAGAACTGAGGGACCAATAGGAGATCAGCAAACAACTTCCTTATTATTATTTAAATTGTAATGATTTTTATTGCACTGACGGATTTCTGCTTCCTTTCCAGGCGAGTACTATGATAGCGGCCGGACTGACCCTCGCCGTTGCAGGGTTTGCTGGTAAGTGTGGGGTTGAAGGTCTGCCATGTGTTTGATCTGGATGCTCTCCCCCTCTTCCCCCTGCAAGTGATGCAATATGGGGGTCACATGGGAGGAAAAACAACAATGTGCGTCAGAGATTGATATCATTTGGAAATTGTATTGCTTGTTAAAGGTGACCTGTCATGGGAGAATGTCCTCTGGCCTCTTCCTAAAAATACCTGTGTACCCCCCAATACCCCCCTTGTTGCCCTGGCTTCAGCATGGTAAAGTGACACCATCCCTGTACATTTTTTGGAATAGGAATCTCGCAGCAACCTGAAAGTTGAACACTTTAAACATTTGTCATGTCCCTCTATGCAACAAATCCCAGCATGTGCAGCTCAGCATTGGTTGGCAGAATACCCGGCACATCCCAGCGTGCCCTGTGGGTGCCGGCACTGAATAAAATTCTAAGTTACAACGCCCCAGCCAATCAAGATGGAAATGGGGGCAGGGGAGTAGAAACTAGGTTTAGTTCTGCTGGAAGTTTAGAGAAATCCGCTTAAAAAGGAAATGAGGGCATCGCAGAGCCCTCGATCCCTCCGCTGTTCCCTTCGGTCAGGCGCCATTCGATGATTTCTGACTCGTCTTCCTACATCACCCAATCTTGCACAGCACAGGCATGAGAACATTGGGTGCCATTTCCTTCTAAAATTGTTGCATGCATGAGATTGGCATTTTTTTTTCTTTACATTGTGGAAAATAAAGCCCCTTCATGCTCGAGCTCAGAGTCCGAAGCTTCCTGGGATAGGTGGGCAGCACGGTTGGCTCAGTGGTTAGCACTCTGGCCTTTGCAGCGCTGTGTCCCAGGTTTAAATCTCGCCCAGGATACTATCTGCATGGAGTTTGCAGGTTCTCCCCGTGTTTGTGTGGGTTTCCTTTGGGTACTCCGGTTTCCTCCCCCATTCCAAAAACATGCAGTTAGGTTAGTTGGCTTCCCCCCAAAAATTGACCTTAGACTGTAATGACATATGACTATGGTAGGGACATTAGATTGTGAGCTCCTTTAAGGGACAGCTAGTCACATGACTATAGACTTTGTACAGCCCTGCGTAATATGTTGGTGCTATAGTAATACTTGATAATATGTGACGTTGGTATCCCAGGAGGGTGCAAGTTTCCATTTCATCTTTTTCGCCATATTAGTAACAACAGAATAGGAGGGGCTTCCCCTTCAAATTAAAATATAAAAAAAACCTAAAAGGGTCCGCCATTTATATAATGTTAAATATGTCCTGATAGGTTCACTTTAAAAGCACATTTCATAAATTAGGAGCAAGCAACAATGTGGCCTGGAGCCACTAGCCACCAGCTGTGTATACAGCCCCCACCCCCCAGTCATTTAAGCTTTTTTTCCCTGTAAACCCCACACACTATTTTTGGACATTTAATAGCAATTCACCCCTCTTATCCCTGAGCCTTCATCATCTCACCAAATAGAACCCACAGGGTGCTGCAACTGACGGAGTGTTGAGGCCGATTCAGGAAAGAGAACATCAGAGAAACAAGCTTTCAGAAGTGAGGGATTAGTAAATAGACTCAGTTCAGCTGTAAATGAGCTGCCTGCACCCCAAAACTTGGACCTGCACCATTTTTGTTATTGCAGCACACCACAACACACAGCTGTGTTCCCTTAGTATGTTGGGGATGCCATTGCAAAACAGTTTCCCAGCCAGGGTTCCTCCAGAGGTTGCAGGGGGTCCCTTGAGCAATGAGCAGTTTGCACCTCTCAGGTCAGTATAAGTGACCCCAATGATCTTTTTGGCTATCTGTAAGGGTGACATTCTTCCCAATGGTCAGCAATGTAAGAGGAATTCTTCCCACTGACCCCCACACTAATATACTGTGAGCTGTGTATATATTAATTATAGAAAGAGTTCCCTAAAGACCTGAAAATGATTTCAAGGGTTCCTCCATGTTACAAAGGTTGGGAAATACTGCAATCAATTACTTCCAATGAAACCCGAGGATCTGGAAGATTCTCCACCAGGGAATGTCAGATTCACTGCTTTATAAACAGACCCCCAATATTTGTGCATTGCTCTGCACCCCATAATCGTAATTGAACCTTTTATTATTTCATACTGACCATCATATTATAATAACTCCAGAAACAACACGCAAATCAATAACCAGAAACTTATTTTTAAACTTTTTTGTTTTTCAGGTCGTTATGTTTTGCAAGCTTTCAAACACCTGGAGCCTCAGGTGAAGCAAGCGATACAGACCCTGCCGACGTCGGTAAGAAAGATAATTTTGAAGAAGAGCTGTTGTGGTTTTTGACATTTTTATTATTTTAGGCTTTTTTATGCTTATACACTTTTAGCCTCAGTTACTATACATACTTAAAACTACATTACACCATATGAACTGTGGGGAGTTGTTTCATAGTTTCTGCACTCACCGTTGAAGAAACATTATTGTGGGCCAATCAAATCTTGGTTTGCACAGTGCAGTCTGTCTAACAACACCACACTTGCAGGAAGGAAGTGCTTAGAAATGATGTAATTTAGTCCTTATACAGTGTCCCCCCAGCACCTTTTATCTGGGTGTACCCCCCATCACTTTCCAGTAACCCCCTCCTGTGGGTCACAATATAGGGAGTATTAGACAATTCCCACCAAGCTTAAAAAAATTCTGGGGGAACACTGCTATACCTTTTAAGATGGGGTTACCATTACTTTTTCAAGGGTATAAAGATGTCAAAAATGAAGGTAGCCCATATAAATGTAAAGCTTTTTGGGTTTTTTTGGTTTTGCCTAACTTGCTTTACTGCATCTATTTTGGCTTAGGTGAGCTGTAACAAATTTGTAGGTTTATTGCCTTCCCAAAATTGGCCTAGGACTATGGTACTCATATGACTACAGTAGATTAATATTAAACAGGATTTATATAGCACCAACATATTACGCAGCGCTGTACAATAAATAGGGGTTGCAAATGACAGACAGATACAGACAGTGACACAGGAGGAGGAGAGGATCCTGCCCCGAAGAGCTTACAATCTAGCAGGTGAGGGAAGTAGTACACAATAGGAGAGGGGATATAAAGAGATGGGTAAGTAAGGGGCAGAAGAAGACAGGTAGGTGAGGTTGAAACGTTGGGTTTGAGTGCTCTTTTAAATGAGCAGAAAGTTGGAGCAAGCCAAATAGGATGAGGAAGACCATTCCAGAGAGCCAGGGCAGCTCTAGAAAAGTCTTGGAGCCGTGCGTGTGATTGAGGTTATGAGTGAGGAAGTCATTAGTAGGTCATTGGAGGAGAGAAAAGAGTGGCTAGGGGGGTATTTTTCTGTGAACTGTGAAGGGATTTGAAGGTAAAGCACAGGAGATTAATTTGATTCTAAAGTGAAATGGAAGACAATAAAGAGAACTACAAATAAAGGCAGCGGATGAAAAGATGTCAGCACACTATAAATGCAGACATAAAAACGCCCAATAGCAAATCTGTGAACTAATAAACTACCCTGACAATTCCTGGACTGTGAGCTCCCTCTAGTGATCAGGTATATAACTGCAGTTGCTCTGTATAAAGTAGATGTCCAGAAAACAATGTTTAGCCATAGCCGGCTATTCCCAGCTCTGCTCTGAACACAAATCCTGCCTATTGGCAGAAGTCATGAGACTCAATCCTATTATAACTGGAAAAGCTATTTTCTTTTAAGAAGTATTACCGGTAAATTGTTTAAGGATTTGGGTCCATTAGGAACCTAATTAGACCTGAAAGCTATTATTGCAAACATGCTTTGCAAAATCTCGTTTTTGTTTTACTACTTTAAAGTGTAACTATGAACAAGTCGCCAGTAACATTTTTTGTTTTTCTGAATTCCCCTCTAATAGTTTTATTTCCTGGTAATCCTGCCAGTAGATCCATTATTTTTCAGCTTCATGAAATCTGCGCAGCATAGGGGTAGTTACAGCTGTGGGCTAATATTAAAGTGGGGAAATAACGAATGTGCTGGCCTGAGTACTCAGAAAAACAAAAACTGTCATGTTGATGCTGCTAGCGGACTGCAGCATATACAATACAATATAATAATTTGCCTATAGATTTATCACACCACACACATCAGGGTTTACATGGCTTCTTTCCTTTTCTGTATTTCTTCCGTGATTCTCTTTTTGTGTTTATTTGAAGCAATTTTGCTGTAAGTTCTTACTGACTAATTTTTTTTTTCCCCTTTCAGGCATTTGCCGGTTATTACAGAGGAGGCTTTGAACCCAAAATGACTAAAAGGGAAGCAGCGCTGGTGTTAGGCGTCAGGTGAGGGCCGAGAGCTGCATCATCAATCATAGGAATTATCTTATTGATGTGTGTTATCTAATTGTTATCACCAAGTGTTTAGAATTTAATGAAAACTACAACCAATGTACTGACATAGGTAAGACTGGGGATTGAGTAAGGCTGCATACACATGCGTAATAATTGTCGTTGTAAAGGATCTTTCTCAATCTTTTATAACAATAAAAGACTGAACAGTGCATGAACAAGCTTTGCACATACAGCACTGTTCTACTCTATAGAGGGAGGGGGAACGCCTAAACGGCACCCCGCTGTTCTCTCTCCTCTTCACTTTCATTACGATTGTTCCTCGTCTGTGGATCCGCAAGGATAGTCGTGCGGACAATGAGTGCTGTACACGCCAGATTCTCGTCCAATATCAACCATAAGACAATTATTAGAATCATCTGACGTGTGTACGTAGCCTAACCGGTGCCGGTTTTCAGATGTGTTTTGCTTGATTGGGATAAATTGCTGTTTTGTAGTTAACTTCATCATCCTCCGATCAGAGTGTTTATTAAAAGGAATGTGATCCTAAAGCGGAACTAAACTAAAAAAAAAAAAAAAAAAAAATTACATTTACTTTTACTGCAAAGACCTTGATCCCTTCTGAGCTTTCCGGGTGCCACTGTCATCCTGTAATCCGCCTTTGTCCCGGGTGCTGCCATCTTCGTGTGTTGTCTTTTCTTCTTCTGGCTACGTCACCCAATCTCACAATGCACAGCCTGAGATCAGGTGATGTAGCCTGCTGTAAGTGGGAGGAAAAGAAGAGTGCCGATCTCGCTGCATAATTTTTTCCCATAGCAGAAAAAAGCCCCTTCGCATGTCCGATCTTGGGCATGCACAGAAGGAGCAGCCAGCCTCCTGGGATATGTGACATAGGTAACCCAGGAGGCTTTGCACTCCTATTCAGTCTTTACTGCTGTGACAGCTGTTTTAAAAAAAAAAAAAAAAAAAAAAGATAATTTTTACTTTATATGAAAAGGTTATCAAACTATTTATGTAAAAAAGTTTGGGTCGGCTTAAAGCTTCACTCCAGCTACAAACCCATCTTTAGTATTTTACTATTTAAAGCAGAACTAAACACGCACGCCTCGCCTATCCCCAATCCATTGCAAGGAACCGCCATCTTTCCTTTCAATCCTCAGCCATCCTTATTGGCCAGAATGACGTAACTCCCAAGCAAATGCGCAGAAGTTCATTCATTCCCGATAAGGGGAAGAGAAGCCCGGATTGACAAATTTCCCTTGCAACCTTCGCTGAGCATGAAGTCTCTGCAAAGTTGACCTTGTAAAAATCTGATAAAGACTATAAGGGAATCCTTGCAAATGTGCTTTTTATATCCATCTCTTTGCAGAAGGATACGCTGCCAGTTATTCCTTCTTCTCTCTTCGCTGTTATTTTGGAGGTTGGAGGAGGTAATAGAATGAGGAGAGGGTGACCTAGTTTACATCGCCTGTCGCACTTCTTCTCTGCCAGCTAAGAGATTAGAAAATCTGGTAATTCCTAAAACAAATAAAATTGAAGCTGAATTCGAGACTATAAATTCCAAAGCTTAAATATTTATATTTTCCTGCAAAGGGTTTTTGTATTTCTGATCTTGAGGGTTGCACAGCTCTGCCTGGCTGGGGGCCTTATTTTTTCCTTTGACACAATAATGCAGTCATCTTCCTACCTTCCTGATAGCACAGTAAGGAGCAGCAACAGACTTATAATATCATCTCTCGGCACCCGTCAGTATGTTCTGTGTTCCTTCACATGTTCATGCACTGCACCTAATTGGCCCTTAATGCTGCCATTCCCTATATACAGGGATTACAGTAATCTTATTCAGATAATAATTGCTTTTTAAATATGTATATATTTTTAAATGAATGCATAAATTACACTTTTTAAATTATATATCAGTTTGGATTTTGACTATAAATTCATCACATTATGTTCTCAAAAGCCCCCTTTTAGATGGGCGCACCACCCAGCATATTTCAGTAACCACCCTGGGGTTTTGTGGTTACCGAAAAGTTGGGTTGCCGATGCAATGCAAATAGACGCAAACATTAAGCCTTGTACAACGCAGTGCCCTGATACCTAATGTACTCTATATGCCATTAAAACATGTACGGCGGTTTATCTTTCTTTGTCATTTATATAAAAATGAATAATAATTATCTACATTTGTTTTTTTACAGCCCAACTGCAAATAAAACAAAGATAAGAGAAGCTCACAGACGGATTATGCTGCTAAACCATCCTGACAAAGGTAAAGAATTGTCTTCTGTTGGTGTAAAATCCCAAAGTTTACATGGCCTCTCTGATTGGCTGAACAGAGGACAGCCCACAATGAAGTTATATGTTCTCTCCTTTTCCCTTGGATGTGATGTTAATTCGCTTGGGTTCAGCTGCAATAATATGTTCCTTGTATTCAGCCTGGAATTCTGAGAATTTCTGGTAACCCTACATAAAAAAAAAAAATATTGCTAAGCCAAAATTGAGAAATGTAGGAAGACAAAAAAAGATTTCTCAAGGGCCAATAGGTATGTGTACCAAAATAATCTAATTGTCAAAGTTATAGTGCAAAATACACAATAGAATATTCATAAATCAAGCTAGTACAACATTTGTGCAATAATCAAATAAATATTTAGTGAAACAATAATGGTCAAAAAATGACCAGAAAACATGGTCTTGCTAAACAAATTTGTACAGAAGCTAAGTACAATTGGGTCTCTAGAACCCGACGCGGTTTGCCTCTTGAGTTTCCTAAGTAGTTATGGAGACCAGTATATACACTACATAATGAACAAAGTAAGTAATCGTGAGAACACAATCCATAATATGGGTAATAAGTAACAGAAAGTACACAAAACAAACCGATTTTTTAAAAAAAAGATATACAGGGTTTCTCAAAAGTCACTATACACACTTTATGAATTCCTAAAATTTACACAAGAAACTGAGTTTATTCATATTTTTAGCATCATCAAAGGACTTGTTGCCGTTTTACTTGCTAGGCTTGTGTTCAAATGCCTTGAAGATTAGTTGTTTACCTCCTCATGAGTGCCTCCATTTTCAAAAATGTTGAGCCAAACCCCTCCAATGTTTTTCAGCATCTTTTCCCCGACCTTGCTGCAGGCCATGCAAATTCTTTCCTCCAGCTGTGACAGGTTATGGGGCTTAGTGGCATACACTTTGCTTTTCATATAGCCTGACAGAAAAAGTCACAAGGTGTAATGTCAGGGGAGTGTGGAGCCCATTTGGGGGAAACCCATACGACCGATCCATTGGTCAGGAAACTTGATGTTCAGGAAATCTCTGTCTAACCTGGCAAAGTGGGGAGGGGGTACACATTAGCAAGGTCACTCCTCTCCTTAAGTTGTGGCAGAGCAATCTCCTGCAGCATCTCCAGGTAATTTTTCCCTGTAACCGTGGTCATGTTATCGGATGCATTGCAGAAGAAAAATGGTCCAATTAGCCCGGTGCTAGACATTGCACATCAAACCACCAGCTTTGGATAAGCTCGTTCCAGCTCAAGAATTTCTGCTGGGTTTGATTTTCCCCAAAATCCTGACCAAAGAGATAAAAAATAGACTCGTCGCTGAACCATAAGTTTTCAAAAAGCTGAAGGTGGTTTTGGTAATGGTGTAGGGGTGATTTAAAGAAACGTGAGAATCATTATCTTCCGCTTGAAGTTTTGAACAACCTTTACAAGTCTTTAGGGGTTATGCTTTATCACCCTCCCAAAGCATCCGCTCAGTCGAGCTTTTGTTGATGCTGAGTTCCAGTGCAGCCCTCCTGGACTTTCCTTGCTCCAAGAGTTTGGTGTTTTCATCGGTGGTGGTAGTAGCCGGCCTTCTGCTGTGTGGTTTGTCAAGAACAGATCCTTTTTCCAGAAACTTGTCATGGATAGTGTAAATTGTGCGACTGCCATAAAGCTTTTCAAACTCGGATTAAACTGCAGTTGAGAACTGAAAAACTCCTTGCCAAGCAGCAATTTTGCAACGCTGCTCCAATGTCAATAGTTAGTGAGCCATAGTTAAGGGAATGATATGCTTACATACGTTGACATATGCTGATGGCCTCAAGTCACTCTGAATGATACCTGGAATAAAATAGAAAAAAGGAAGTGTGTACTGACTTTTGGGACACCATGTATATGTATAATGTGACTAGAATATATAGGGGGAGCGGGAGCAACTCAAATGTCAAAAAAAGAATGCAAAATATAAAGAGGTATAAATGGTAAATAATATAAATTAAGGTAAATGAATAGTCTATGTGATAGTCATAGGTAGAGAATGATTATTATATAATGATTTATTTAATTTTTTACTCAAGGGGACGCCACCTCTAGAACTAATGAAGGGTTTACCATATCTCATCTCAGTTACCGTCCTCAGTCCGAAATTGTTTTTATTTTAGACCCCCCCACTGTACTCGATATGAGCAGATTGAATGCAAACTGTGCTCAGTCTGAACTCAGGACAGAAAGGTCAACTGATAATGTGTGGCTGCAAGTTACTGCTACACCATTATAAGTACAGTGGCTGCAGTAAATGGGGTAAAACAAATGTAAAATTGTCAGTTAAAGTTTTGTTAAAGACTTCTCTATCACAGCTCTGCCAATACCGCATGATGGATTTATGCAGTTGTGTAGGTCTGTTTGATGTTGAAACCTACTTAGAGGAAATAGAAAAATTGGTTTCCTTGGCTGCAATAAAAATGAGTGCTGAGTCTCCAAATTAGAAGTCAGAAATGGCAGCTTGAGTATTTCCTTCTGCAAACGTGACAGGTGCTCTTCATGGGACCCTTCCCCAACTTCCCCATTGCTGCTTGCCTTTGTTGCTCACTTCGCCCACCCTTGGATATACCCTGTATGTTCATTAATATGGAGCCATGTGACCTTCTACCCTTTCTCCCACAATGGCAGTGCAGGACACCCAAATTATCGATTTTCCAAGACCCAAAAATTGTCATGTGGGGACGCAGAAAAAAAAGTGTAGCTCTGTGTTAGCCATTGTCACACTTTACTTGGGACTCCGGCAGGCAGGGGGGGTGGTAGAGGGTCACAGGGAGCCTTTTTATGCTATGAATCAACACATTCAACCATATCTAATAACCACTCATTACAGTATCTCATTTGCTATCTTTACAGGCGGATCTCCATATATCGCAGCCAAGATTAATGAAGCTAAGGACCTGCTGGATGGACAGGCTAAGAAATAGCTGACCTTTCTGGACTTTCTTTTTTTCAGCACTCTTTATAATCAATAACTTGAAGAAAGTGATCTCGGTTTGTGGGAAATCTTTATTAATAAATCAACCGAATTCCACATTTCTATGGCGTTCCTCTTCATTTTATGGTGGAAGATTTCAAATTCCTATTAGTAATGTCATGTTCATTTTACACAACCCAGGGAAATAAAAATCTCCAAGAAGCCAAATTTATAGAATGTTTATTGATGTGTATAAAATGTTCCACAAAGTCTTATCACCCTGTGAAAAATAATATTGGAGCTCCGGTGCCTCTGTTGGGAACACTGTGTGGTCAAGTTTGTAGATATCTGACTATAAATACTTTAAGAGCTTATTGGATCTCCAATTCTCAACTTTAGGCTTTGAGATGGAATTGACTCAATACAGTGTACATGGCAGTTGTTATTTTTTTCCTTATTCTACTTTCTGTTGTAACTGAGCTGAAGTTGAAGGAAAATTACAGCAAGCAAACGTGTCTGCCCTGAGTATACATTTGAATACAAACTGCTCTAAAGGTTATAAAACATACGCACATAGTTCAGATTATTTACATTATGATAATCATATCTATGTGAAGAATTAAGATGCCGCTGCCCTTTAATCTGCTGTTCTGTTGCTGAAAAACATTTAGGGCTGAAGTTACTTTTAATCGAACCGGATCAAATGTCCCTCCGTGCAAGCCGTACTTTATCTGTCCTTGACCCTGCAACTGGAGTGCTATACCAATGCCATACATAGGACGTGTGAGTGTATAGAATGGTCAGCTACCGTCCCTCAGGTGTAGAGGAACAACAAGTTCCAGCATGCTTTGTTAGCAGATCTGTAGTTGATCTTCTGCAGCTAAAAAGTAAAAATTTATCTTACAACAAACTATCAAACGACTTTTGGGGTCCATGTTCCCCTACATTCAATCTGCTGTCTTTCCAGTGTTAACAGGTTGCACAGCACCACCTCCATAGCATTTGGTGGAACAAAATTGGGAACCCAGAGCCACCCACCCATTCATACACCATCAATAAAAACCATGCCAGGGGTTCTAATCCTTTCCTACTGCATGCAAAGCTAAGAAAATGTCTGGCTGCAGATACTCATTTGTCTTTCTAGTTTGCTGCACAGCAGGATGTTAAAGCAGCAAGAGCAGACCTGATAAAGGGAAGACAACCCCGGGAAATATATTCCCTGGATTATCAAAATGCCTCCGGAAATCTGGAAGTATTTTTTTTCCACTATTGTGGAAATTGCTGAACCAGGGTTTATAAGAATTTTTTGTGCCTTCCTCTGGATCAGCTATGTTCATAGGTTTTATCTGGGATATGTTTATTTTCATAGTGGTTGAACATGATGGATTTATGTCACTTTTCATCCAATGTAAATATAAGGTACCTAAACTTACATAATAAGTACTTAGGGGTAGGTGGCCTTACTTGGGGAGAGCCCTCTGCATGCAGTATGGGAGGATTAGAGCCCTGTTGTCTGTTCCCCATTGTGAGATCTGTCCCCAGCTCCTGTGGGGTGACCAGTAATTGGACGTCCTCTATAATTTTATTTATTTGTTCTTTATGTACACAGTCTGTAATATTTGCTTAGAAAAATAATTCCTTCATATTTACAATTTTATCATTTAGGATATTTGTTCCTTAGTGAAAACACCCTGAAATTCTGAGTAATATAAACATTGTAGGTAATACACCAACATATAAACACTTCCTGCCAGCAACAGCAAAGCAGTCATTGCCATAATTGTGCTCAAACTCTGCCCTGGAATAAAACCTGGCATTGCTTACTGAAAAGAATACTGTATATCCAGAGGTGCCAAAAGTGCTGGCATTTATGTAAGGCAGTGCAGAGTATTTCAGGGGGAAAATGCTGGAAAGGGGAAGGAGCAGAGACCCCCACCAGAGCAGAGTATTTCAGGAGAGGAGAGTTATAGAGGAAGGAGCAGAGTCCTCCAGCAGGCAGAGTATTTCAGGAGAGGAGAGTTATAGAGGAAGGAGCAGAGTCCCCCAGAGTATTGTGCTTCGAGTACCGTGGGGAGGATACCTGTAGTTGCCCTTATACTACAGAATGTAATGTGTTTCTGCACAGATTACTACATAAACATATTCATGCAAAATTATAATAAATTATACTGAAGATGCAGAAAAAAAACAAATCTACACAGAAATTAATCTAACCCTAATGTGAAGCAAATGTGTGGATTGTACTGGGGAAACAAATGATCAGCACACATGGCAGGAAACACATTACATGCTGAACAGATTTGTATTGTGCTACTTGTATGAACATGTAATATTCTGTCATCACAAGCTGTGCAATGGGAAGATTCCTGTTATAATATAGATTTCAGATCATTCAACAAATCTCCTGCCCCGAGTCCTCCAGCAGAGTATTTCAGTAATAGGAGAGTTAGATGAAGGAGCAGATCCCCCTCTTTCCTGCAGTTTATTGATCTCTGCTGGAGTCAGGCAAAGACAAACCTAATAAACCATTTGGTGTATGAGTTGCAGTATATATTCACACATTTAAGCTGCAGTGAGGTGAATATTACAATGGTTCTGAATGCATTTAGGAGATTAGGTCCCCCACATGTGGAATGGGGTGCTGCTGGGGACTCCTTGGCCTCCCTTATTAACCCTGATCAGCCCTAATTAAAGACATACTGCTGCTTTTTTTCAGGCTCACATAATAAAATGCACAAAATAAAATATTGTTATTCATTAGCAAATACTGTTGCCATGCATTGTACAAGAAATTTAAAAGAATGAAGGATGTAAAAGAACAAATACTTTCATGTACAGTTTTTTTTTCTAAAAGCTAATACTGATCAAAACTTTTTTTTTACCTAAAACATTAAAACAAACTTTTATCAAAAAAGAAAGTTTGTCCTCTAAGAAAAAAAAAACATACCTTTGTTATCTTAATGAAAAATCTCATGAATAATGAGGCCTATGGTGGATATATAAAAGTTTGGGGGTCCATAAGGGATATCAATGTGCAAGAGCTGAGCTACTGCATGCCTATTATTATAGTTTAACATTTACAAAGCAGGGAATCTGACATTCATTGAAAAATTTCCTGGTGGGGAATAAATTACTCCCATTGAAACACATGGATTTGGACGATCCCGCACCTAGAATGTTTTACTAAAAGTCACATTCACCGCTTTGTAAATAGAAGCCTTAATAGTAAAATTTCTGCAGCCCAGTCATGACCGGTTCTCTTTAGCTCTAGACAGATACATTTCCAATACCTAAACTTCAAATGGACTTTTTCCAAGGAGATTGTTAGAAAAATCTAGTGTTTGTATAGCTGTCCCATGGCATGGTTTGGTGATCCGCCATTGCTAAGTGTCAGTCACTCCTCCATAGGACAGTGCTATGCCTATACAGCTTATTCTTTCCCAGAACTGAGTGTCTGTATAATGCCTAACAATGGCTTGTGATACAATATGGTACAAAGATCTATACAGATATCAAAAGATTTATATTTAAGTCATTGGGAAACTAAAGATAGAGAATATTAAATTATATAGTTTTTAAAATGTTTTATAAAAATCATTTTTTTTCAACCTTTGCCTGTCCAGCATGCACAGGGGAAGCAGCCATATTGTAGGACAGACCTATAATTGGTCAATAGATTTGTAAGGAACTAATAATTACTTTGGCATGAGGATTAAAGTACCTCATGGTACGGTCAGACCCCTGGTCCCCGAAGCAATGATTGGCTGAAGTCTCGTGCACACTAGTCAAGCTCCGCCCCTGCTTTCCATAAATAGTGCTTAGAATACATTACATGGCTGAAGTTCTAGCTCCTTATTCTGATCCATGAATGGTTATAAACACAGAACGCAGCATGGAGGGGCTCTGTGAAGTGGGCAATGAAGGTGTGTAAGTGCCTGATTGTGTCACTAAGCTGGTAAAAGGAAAGCCGCCCAGCCTCGTAATCCAGGTATATCCCAAGTCTTTGCACAGCCGATTCCAGGTATAAGGGGTTTATCTTCGAGTCGTGGATGGCTGAGTGCGTTTTATCGGACATACGCAGGCACCACGATTTCTTGTTATAACCGGTCACAGCACGATCCCCTTTCCGTTCTATGCTGGGATAGGCCAGGCCAACCATCCAATAACCGGACTCGCTGGTCTCCACTTCCCAGTAATTCTGCCCTGTTGTGAAAATGCGAGTGCTTAGAATGTGATAGTTCACAAACCTCTCTGGCGTCTTGGGGCGACACTGCTTTGTCTCTGACCAGGAAGCCATTTTTAAATTCCGTGACACGGCCACATAGTCCCCGGCCGTGTTCACATCCAGGAGCATATCCGAAGCCACTTGCATGTTGAAGCCATGTTTTGACTTTAGACCGTTGACTATGTCCTTCAAAGCTGCATGTAGGATCACCGAGATCAGGCCTTCATCAAGGTCGCAGACGGGGTGAACTTTTTTGTCGTCCCTCTTCCTATCTTCCTGTTCGCCTTCCTCGGAATCGTATCCGGCGGTATCTTTTCCTTGTAGGACGGCCAATGGGTCGGTGATGTTGCACAGCTCCTCGATTTGGTGCATCTTCATGGTCAGCTCCTCTTTCTCAACCTCCAGCTGTTGGATGAGGTCGGACACGTGTTGGGAGACCTGCTCTTCTTGGCTGGTGATCTCCTTCAGGACCCTCTTCTCCAATACCTCCAATTGTTCCCGCATTTCCAAAAACAACAGGTTGACCCGTTTGGTTAGGGCAGCCGCATTCTCTTCCACTTTTTGCCTGTGCTCTTGCAAACTCTGGACCCTTTTCTCCGTCTCTACAGCCTTTGATGTCAACCTGGTCATCACCAGCTTCAGCTTCTCCTTCTTTTTCTTGGAGGCTTCATAGAGAAGGGCCACTTGGTGCCCACGATGGTCTCCAAAGGCGCAGCAGGACACGCAGATGCAGGTAGAGTCCTCAGGGCAGTAATACTCTAAGAGCTTCTTGTGTGTGGGACATTTTCTGTTCTCCAGGGAAGTAGTGGGTTCAGTCAAGGTGTGCTCCACCAATTTGCTGTGTGCCTGGAGGTGAACGTCACATAGCGAAGTCTCACATTGTAGACAAGTCTTGACCGCTGCCATAGGAGAGTGGACGCAATAGGTGCAGAATATCCCAGCTTGCTCCTGGACCGGTCGTGAGGACAGAAAGCACTCAACAATGTTACAGAGCTTCATGTTCTTCTGCAGTGGAGGTCGAACCTGAAATTCTGCCCTGCATTCGGGACAGGTGAAGAGTCCATTTCCTTCCTGGGTGTCCAGGACCCGGCTGATGCAGACCCGGCAAAAGTTGTGCCCGCAGTTCAGCATGGCAGGATCTGTATAGATACTCAGGCAAATGGAACAATTCAGCTCCTCTTTCAGCTCTGTTGAAGCCATTCTAATGAAAATCAGCAGCAGATGAAGCCAGCAATAGCCTTGGCGGAAGCCCTTATCCCTCCTGGTCTGTAGCTCCTGGCTGTGCAGGGATATCTTCCCAGAGAGAAGCAGGTAACTGTACTGCAGAATAGAGAAGAGTTTTTCTGCCCAGTCCCTGGCACAAGCCTGAACTGTGCATGAACTCCCAATAGAGGAGCTTGTCTCAGTGCCTGCAAAAGTGTGCAAGGCCAACTGTGATTGGTCAATGTGTTGATATGCAGGAGGAAGTCTGCAAGAATCGTGTAACTTGGGAGAATTGGGAGTGTAGGTTTATTACAGTGCTTTAAAGTGGAACTAACAATGGAAATGTGTTTCCAAGGATATAGCAGGCACAATGTTACATAACTTCTGTTATTACCATTAAGGTTAGCAGGCAGCCAGAGCTTTCATTCTGCATCAAGCTGAAATGTGAATGTGCTGAGAAATGCACAAATCATACATACAGGATATAATAGTCATGGGGAAGAGAGAATAAATAAATATGGAAAGCTGCTTTGGGGAAAGACAAGGGAAAAAAGAGAGAGAGAGAAAAAGGGAAGGAGGAGAAAAAGAAAGCAGGGAAGAGGGGAAAGAGAGAAAAGGAAGAAAGGAAGGAAGGAAAAAGAAGGAAGGAAAGAAAGAAAGAGAGAAAGAAAAGAGGGAAGGAAAGAAAGAAAGAGAAAAAGAAGGAAGGAAAGAAAGAAAGGAAGGAAAGAAAGAAAGAAAAAAAAGAAGGAAAGAAAAAGAAGGAAGGAAGGAAGGAAAGAAAGAAAGGAAGGAAAGAAGACAGGCAAAAAGGGAAGGAGGAGAAAAAGAAAGCAGGGGAGAGGGGAAAAGAGAGAAAAAGAAGGAAAGAAAGGATGGAAAAGAAAGGAAGGAAAATAAAGGAAAAGAAAGAAAGAAAGAGAGAGAGAGAAAGAAAGAAAGAAAAAGAAGGAAGGAAGGAAAGAAAGAAAAAGGAAAGAAGAAGAAAGAAAAAAATAAAGGAAAGAAAGAAGAGACAGGCACCCCCTTGTCATAGCATGTATGCACAGCTCAGTTTAGGATGGCAGGATGTGCCAGGTATCCCGACATCCCTTTAGTCAAGATGGCCAAAGTTGGGACTCCCAGAGGAGTTGAAAAAGATGTGAGGGTCAGATGAGTTTAAATAAAAAAGACCAAGCAAGTAAGCTTTTGTAGAAAGGGGCATCAGCTGCACCTTGTGCAATAAAGGACCTGCCTGGTTGAAATTTGGGGGTTTGATGGTTTAATTTTACTTTAAAGCAGATTATTTATTTTGAATGGTGCTAACACACCAAAATAATCCAATCCACACATGACTCTTTATTAGCAAAGCAATGCACCATAATGCAGGGTATGTATGTTGTGATTCACTGAGTTCTCCCCATTCACTTTTAGGTGGGCGCACCACCTGACACTTTTCAGTAACCACTCGGCTGTTTTAACTATTATATAGGTTTGCTGGATCACGCAGGCTCACCCATGATACTCTATCTTCTCCAGTCTTGGAGAGCTTTATTAAATCAGGTCCAAAGAAAGGGAGAAGGGAGGGAACAAAACTTTGTGAATGGAAAACCTAATTTTCACACTGCATAAACTTTAGAAAGTCATAGGTCCATTGGATAGCATTTGTTATTATTATGCAGATGAATATCATTCACTCATATCAGATGCCTTTACATTTATTTCATTAGTAATTTATATAATTGTTCTCCATCAATTGATAACACGACCATTTCCCACCACTTCTTTTCCATTTTTTAATTGTTAAACCTTTTTATTATTATTAATAATAATAATAATAATAATAATAATAATAATAAACAGTATTTATTTGGTGCCAACATACATTAAGCAGCACTGTACATTAATTAGGGATTGCAAATGACAGACAGATACAGACAGTGACACAGGAGGAGGAGAGGACCCTGCCCCGAAGAGCTTACAATCTAAGAGGTGGGGAAGCAGCACACAATAGGGGGAGGGTAGTGAGTAAGTAATGAGGGTTTTAGGAGACAGAAGAAGATGGGTAGCCAAGTTAGAAAAGATGTTTTTTTTCCTAATATTTCTTTTTTTTTACCTTCATCCACACCTGTGCTCACTCTCTTACCTAAAACAAGAAATAATACATAAAATAAATATTACATTTTTTTAAAGTGTGAAATCTTCCTAGAAATAAAACTAGAAATGTGTACAACTTTAACTAGATTTTAGGTATAGAAATAAATAATCTGAAATAAGGTGACAGTAAAAAAATATTTATTTCTAAAATGTCAAACACTCTTTATTTCTTGTAACAATGTATTTTTTATCAATAATTATTCCGAAGAAACAAATGTTTAATATAGAAAAAAATGAACTTAAAAAAAAAAAAAACAGTGGATGATTTTTTGGTTCTTCTGTTTCTTGTGTGTAACAGCCAAAAGTACAAACCACACACATCATTTCCTGTGACCCTCCCCCCCCATCACCAGGGTGTGAATTGGCCCCTATTTATTTATTTAGGAAACTTCTGTGAGAAGAGTGAGAACACCTGAGCAAAGGAAATGATCTGTTATTTCCAACTTAGCTGTAATGTAGAGAAGTTTCATGGAGATCTGGGGAGGTCAGCGAGATTTGGGGAGTTCTGGGTGACCCGGGGTGGACCCAAGAGGTGTGACCGTACTAAATGACCCCCAAGTCTGTGTAATATTTTATTCCAATTTCTTCTGTCCTTGTCCCCATTGGGTAGAAAACCTTCCCTTCCCCTCTTGGGGAGAACGGGGAAATCCCCTCCTATTATATAAATAGGATTTAGATAGCACCAACATATTATGCAGCGCTGTACATTAAATAGGGGTTGCAAACAGATACAGACAGTGACACAGGAGGAGGAGAGGATCCTGCCCAGAAGCTTACAATTTAAGAGGTTTCTATACATAACTGATGACAATCTACGTCGTAGTGATTGGTTGGTAGTAAAATAAGCAGAAATAATTGGACGGCAATCAATCCACTAACAGTACAGACTTTATCTGGAGAGAGAATCATCCAATGATATATAACACATTACAAACAATCAGCGCTGGGCCCCAAGTTGGAATCTCGGCCAAGACTCCATCTGCATGGAGTTTGCATGTTCTCCCCGTGTTTGCGTGGGTTCCCTCTGGGTACTCCGGTTTCCTCCCACATTCCAAAAACTTACAGTTAGGTTAATTGGCTTCCCCCAAAATTAACCCTAGACTGCGGTAATGACATATGACTATGGTAGGAAAATTAGATTGCGAGCGATTTTGAGGGACAGCTAGTCACATGACTATGGGCTTTGTACAGCGCTGCATAATATGTCGGCACTATTTAAAAAAAGTTTCTACCCATCAGACATTACAGATGTCAGTGACTGAACAAATGTGGATTCCATATGTTGTTAGATGACCTTTCATTGCGCATAGGAAACAATAGACAGTTGTTACCAGAACTTGTTGGAAGATTTCCTATTCTTGTCTTGGTGACAACTCAAATATTTGGGATTTCCCATAATATTATTATTAATAATAAACAGGATTTATATAGCGCTAACATATTATGAAGAGCTGTACATTAAATAGAGGTTGCAAATGACAGATACAGACAGTGACACAGGAGGAGGAGAGGACCCTGCCCCGAAGAGCTTACAATCTAGGAGGTGGGGGAGGTATCACACAAAAGGAGGGGGGTATGGAATGGTGGGAAGTAGTGAGGGTTTAGGGGACAGAAGAAGACGGGTAGGTGAGGTTGAAGCGTTGGGTTTTGAGGGCTCCATTAAATGAGCAGAAAGTAGGAAAAAGCAGAATAGGATGAGAAAGACCATTCCAGAGAGTCGGGGCAGCTCTAGAAAAGTCTTGGAGCCGTGCGTGTGAGGAGGTTATAAGTGAGGAAGTCATTAGTAGGTTATTGGAGAGAACGGCTAGGGGGGGATTTTCATATTGAACTATAGATAAATAGAAAGGGGAAATCTTCCCAGCAAGGACACAGCAGCAATACATGGATCAGGCAGGGGTGAACATAGGGAGGTGCAAAGTGTGCCATTGCATGAGGGCCCCCTCCTCAGCCAACAGGGACCCCAAGTTAATTCGATGGGACGGTCCAAAGTCAGTTCTGCCCAGGGGCCCACTTTTTGTCACATCTGCCTAAAAACTAAAAAAATTGGGGTCAAAGGGACACTTTACAGCTAAACTTTCACCAATTTTCCAGCATTGTCCATTCCAATTCTCCAGCATAGGGAAGAATATTGTAGGCTGAGCATGAGCGTTCTTGGACTCCGGCTGCTCATGCACCTTCACCTTTGCAGTGTTGCTCGCACATGCGCTGGATGTGGTGACTGCACAAGGCTGATCTGTGCTGCTGGCTGCCCATGCGTAACAAATTCCCAATATGGCTGCCACATCCAGCGCATGCGTGATCACTGCTCCAAATGAAATGTTTGCAGCTGGGACCACATGGGCTCACCAAGGAAAAAATAAAATAAAAAAGGCGGATGAAGATCATAGAGGGGCGATTGTGTCTTTTATGTATGGTATGCAAGTATTATTGTCTCCAAGATTGTAAGCTCTTGGGGTCAGGGTCCTCTACTCCTCCTGAGTCATTTGCAATCCCTATGTAATGTACAGCGCTGCGTAATATGTTGGCGCTATATAAATCCTGTTTATTAATAATATTTATAATTTCTAAGGAGTTTTTTATTTTTGAAATTTGAAATAATGGAAAATTTTTATACTGAATAACTGTTGCTAAATCCAAAGACAATTGTATAGCGATTGTACAATCAGATTGTAATGTGTGTGGCCAGGGAACATTATTAATCATAACCTGGTGAAATAATTACATTTATTCTGCAAAAAAACAGTGCTGATGATCATTTCTGAAATAATAACCTTTTCTTCTCCATAGTCCCTGGAAGTCAGGCATTCTTCCAGATGTTCTGATCTCATTAGACATGGGTGCTGTGACACCTCCCTCTGCCCCAGGCACAATGTTGTCACTGCAATTCACAGCCAAACAGCTGCACCAGATGTCTCCTATCCGCCCCCAGCAGAGAATTCCCTCCGGTGATGAAAGGGTTAACACAGAGGGGCCTGGCTGCAGCACGTAGGCTTCTCCCCGGACTGTACCATTATATCAGAGCTGCGGGGGGATATGGTCAATTTAGGCTTTATTTTTCATATTCATTACTCTAATAAAATATATTGTGGATTATACTGGGGCAGTTAATTATGTGGAGATCTATTAGGGCGGTTTAAGGGGTGATATACCAGTTGATGAAGATTTGGGCTCCCCCCATAAAGCCATCAGATGGGGGCAGCCTGTGTTAGGGGTGCAGAGCTGCTCAGTCTGCCTGGGATTGGGAGGTAAGAGGAAGATTTTATTTCTCTGATTGTTACATTGTATCATTGTGATGAATTGACGGCTGTGATTGGTGTTTAGAAACGCTCTGCATTCTGATTGGATAATATATTATTATAATGATGGTGATATTTGGGCTGGGGGGTTTATTATCACATTTCAGTGTGATTGCTGCCCAGCAAAGGGGGCATCACTGGACCCCTCTTCCCAATCTGAGTAAGACTACTCCAGAAGGGTGGTGTGACCTGAGATTTTTAGGGTACTGAAGACTCCAGGTCCCCATAAGGGGGGTAAATTTGTCATGCAAATTGAGGAGCCCTGGGGCCACTTTCATAGCACCTGGTTGGGACCCCTGGGTTTGGCTTCAAAGCTGGAATAGGAAAAAGTGACCCAATCAGAAAAAGCTGGCAATTCGCTGGCATCCTCCCCTCAAGGATTGCCCTCTGGCATGAATGTGGCCCCAGGCATGCAAAATGTTTGGCCAGTGGGGGTCTCAGGATAGGACCCACCAAGCAAGAGGAGCACTTAGTTTCTTCCCACATTGTTGATTTCGTGACCCATATTTCGGAACCACATGGGGCCAGGGAATGGGTACCCATTGTGCTCCCAATATTCTAGCAATATCAGAATTTGGAGCAGATGATTGGCTGAGAAAGTAGCAAAATCTGACTTGTTTCCGATTTCAACTTTATGACTCCCTACACTGACCAATTACACGAGCAGGGGGTCGGATATATTTTATCAATGTGTCTAGGTGCAGGGAATGAATATTGCGCTCTGTAGTGTGATGGTGACAACTGCGCAGGGAAAAATATTCACAGCTATAAAATATTCCAATTCTGCAAATTGATTTTTCTATCTATTGCAAAAGTACATTGAACATTTATTTTCTCCTAAGCTGTGCACTATACAATCTGATTGTATAATTCACCATCAGTGTAGTGCAGATGGAGATTGTACAGAAATTGTAAAGCTGGAAGGATTGGCCCCTATAGGATGATGGGCAACAGATGGTTTTGCCCCAGACCAGGGCCATGTTCAGGCTCTTCCTGTAAAAGGGTGACAACACTCTGTCTCTTTGTTCCAATTGAACACGTGTTGTCACTATGGTAAAGGGGCCCCTCCCGCTTGGTGCAGGTGACAGGTGCTCTTCGGGGAGACATAAGAAGTATATTAGGCCCCTGGAATGTGGTAAAGTGAATGAAGCATGGGCTGTGTTCATTTGACTTCTATCCCAGCCAGGGTGCTAGGGAGTTACAGCTCTGAACCTAGAAATGCTCAAAGCTGGGCTTTTCTGGTTCAATCCCGACACCGCCATGGAGATCCCCAGGATCCAGCAGTTTTTAACCCCCTGAGCTTAGGCTGAGGGTGTCATGGAGTCGCCCCCTAGGGTTTAGTCCACACGTAGCCTGCACTCATAGAGTATGCGTTGAATGGCATTCACATTCATTATCTGAGCGCTATTCAGCATTTGCAAACTCTGAACATGGTATTGTCACCAACATTTTTTTTTAGAGGAGAGGCTATGGGCACATGTCACAAGTGAAAGATGCCCAGGCCACTTATGACCCCATAATATTGCATTGATAACTCTATATTATTGCATTTGTTATTTGTAATAAAACATTCACTGGTTTACCCAATCATTCTCATAATAATTCTTTATCAGGCCGTGGCATGGAGACTAGTGCACTGAATGCTATTCACATTCATTATCTGAGCACTTTTCAGCATTGCAAACCCCGGATTATGGTATTGTCACTGAAATGTTTCTTTGGAGGGAAGGCCTTGGGTACATGTCACAAGTGAAAGAGGTTCTATAAAGTTTGTAGTTAAACTGTGATATTAAAGTATAATAAAGCCACCATGATGACTGTAAAGCTCCTGAATATAATCATAGTATTGCTGGATGCAGTGGTCAGAGGGTTGGTGAGAACATGCCCCAAGTGATTTAAAAAAAAAATACAATCATGTTGTTTTCCTATATTTTAATTTTGATTCTCTAGGACAAGTTTCCTCCAATTTCTCCTGATCCCATTGTACTAGTCCATGTCCTTTTAACCAATTAGAAAATGTGTGGGGGGGGGGGGATTTTAATTTGCCCTCTAAGACCCAGTTGTTCTCCCATTGGGTGTCACCATTGTGCCTTTCACACAGCATAGAGAAGGTGCGGCCAGACTGCGAATTACACTTTGAATATTGGAATCCAGGTAAGAGCGGTATAGGATGAGGATGTATATATTTGCATATATGCAAATATGTCAAACCCCACCCCTATCAGACACAGACCACAGCTTTATCAGAATCGTGGTCCTCCTTTAATCATCGGACTGTGGGACCCCCGATACTGGCGCATTGCTAATAATTTATAATCCGGGCTGCAGTCTCCCAATCTGTCTCTGCTCTGCAGTGCCGCAAGATTCATATCTCTCCCTTGCCATGGCTCGCCGCCATTCTGCTCTGGAACATGTGAAGGTCACTGGCCGAGGTTAAAGCCTGCAGGCTGATATTGCACTTAATTCGATTTTTATGAGCTTAGTGAACGGTCCGGCGCTCAGTTCATTCATCTCCAGCGAGCCAAAAGTAACCATTCATCTGTTCCACTTCAAGATGAACTCCAGGCCCAATATATGGCTGCTCCGCATTCATTCATCCGTACAAGCAGTGCAAGTATTTGAAGGGGACTTGACATGGAAGTCCTTGTACAGCAGGGCTCAGATTGGGGGTGGGGAGAAGCAGGACAGGGAGGCAGCTAGTTGTGCTGCAATTGGAGGGAAAGAGAGAGGAGCTCATCAGCCATCTGCTGCTCCTCCTTGCTTATATTCCTTGGGGGAGGGACAGGACCTGTAAGTGCTACAGAACTGCAGCACAGAACAGTTTGGTAAGTTTGTTGTCAGGGATAATCCCGGCTTCACATGCAGGTGCCAGGACTGCGTTGGAGTCAATCAAGGTGGCCGAAGATCAGAAGGAAGAAGATGGCAGCACCTGTGACGGATCAGGGACAGGTGAGCATCGGCTGGGTTTAGGTTCTCTTCAATGCTGACGAGTATCGGATGAAGCCACGCAATGCACTGTAGGGGGTTGGGAAGGTGGCTTTCGGGTGCCACCAACAATGAATGGCAAGCAAGCGATCTGACGCACACGCTGTACATTGCATTAGTAGAAGCCGCCCTGTGCAAGCATTGCTTTTGTTCAGAAAGCACTTTATAATTAACGAATAGAAATTCGGAAATCTGTAACTTGTGGGCTGTGGTGCCAATCTTGTTTCCTTTCCCAACGGGATAAGAATTCAATGGGGGAACCAGAGGACATGGACAGGTACTCAAGCATCAGACCTTGTGGCATTCCAGATTGTCACTGCAGCAAAGCCAACACTCTCATAAGCACCTTCATTACCTTATGCAATGTTCTCCCCGGCCCCTTTTAGCCGGGCGCACCACCCGGCATATATCAGTAACCACCCAGCTGTTTCTGGATAGTTACTGAAAAGTTGTGTCACAATACAGGGGCGCTGAGCAGTTGGGGCATAGTACAAAGACAAATGAAAAAAAGAACATTTTTATCATTATATAAATTTATCATTATATATTATTATCATTATTAATTATAAACTGTATTTAAATAGCACCAACATATTATGTAGTGCTGTACATTAAATATTGTTAGCAAGATTTCCTATTCTTGTCTTGGTGACAACTCAAATATTTGGGATTTCCCATAATATTATTATTAATAAACAGGATTTATATAGTGCCAACATATTACGCAGCGCTGTACAATAAATAGGGGTTGCAAATGTGAGACAGATACAGACAGCGACACAGGAGGAGGAGAGGACCCTGCCCCGAAGAGCTTACAATCTAGGAGGTGGGGGAAGTATCACACAATAGGAGGGGGATATGGAATGGTGGGTGAGTAGTGAGGGTTTAGGAGACAGAAGAAGACGGGTAGGTGAGGTTGAAGCGTTGGGTTTTGAGGGCTCTTTTAAAAGTGCAGAAAGTAGGAGCAAGCCAAATAGGACGAGGAATACCATTCCAGAGAGTCGGGGCAGCTCTAGAAAAGTCTTGGATCTGTGCGTGTGATGAGGTTATGACTGAGGAAATCATTAGTAGGGTATTGGACAAGCAAAGAGAGCGGCTAGAGGGGATTTTTCTATCGGGGCAGAAAGGTCAGAAAGTTCTTGTCCCACTTACCTGATAGAAAAATACACCCCTTGCTGCTCTCTTTACTCCTCCAATGACCTACTAATGACTTCCTCACTCATAACCTCATCATATGCACGGCTCTAAGACTTTTCTAGAGCTGCCCCGACTCTCTGGAATGGTCTTCCTTATCCTATTCAGCTTGTTCCTACTTTCTGCTTATTTAAAAAGGTCTCAAAATCCATCTTTTCATACTCACCTACCCGTCTTCTTTTGTCTTTTAAACCCTCATTACTTCCCACCATTCCATATTCCTCTCCTAATGTGTGTGTAACTTCCCCTACCTCTTAGATTGTAAGCTCTTCAGGGTAGGGTCCTCTCCTCCTCCTGTGTCACTGTCTGTATCTGTCTGGCATTTGCAACCCCTATTTATTGTACAGCGCTACGTATTATGTTGGGGCTATAAAAATGTTTATTAATAACAACAATAATAATAATGTATACTGAGCCCAATATCCTGGCATTATAGTTGGTTATAATTTAAATTTGAAATTTAGGAATCTGGTGATTTTGTGATTTCTTGTTAATTGCAGATATGACCACTGACCTTCGGAAGAGAAAAAAAGCCAAGGAATCTGAAAATGGCGTGCATCAGGAAACTATGGCGAAAGAAAAAAGCAAGGAAGAAAAGAAGCCGTCATTTTGTTATAAAGTCTTTAAAAGGACAATGTTGGTTTGTTTAGTAATTGCCCTGCTCATTGGGGTAAAGTTATACCGCGATAATGAACTGGTGAAGCAGCAGGAGGTGGCTCTTCGGGCGCTTGGCACTGAAGGTCTTTTCCTTTTCTCTTCCTTGGATAGTAACAAGGATTTGTATATAAGTCCTGAGGAGTTTAAACCCATAGCTGAAAAACTCACCGGGATTACACCAGCGTCCGACTACGAGGAGGAAGAAGACCTGGACCCCCATGGGGAAACCTTATCGGTGGCTGCCCATTTCCAGCCATTGCTCTTGGAAACTATGACCAAAAGCAAGGATGGATTTTTAGGGATCACCAACAGCGCTCTTTCAGGATTGAGAAACTGGACCGTCCCAGTGACGCCAACCACTGTTTTTTTTGCCAAACAGTTTAAAGCCTTTCTCCCGCCAAAGCACAAATTGAATCTGGGAGATCCTTGGTGGATTATACCAAGCGAGTTAAATATCTTCACCGGCTATCTGCCCAATAACCGGATTTACCCCCCTCCTCCAAAGGGCAAAGAAGTCATCATCCATAAACTTTTGTCCATGTTCCATCATCGTCCATTCATCAAAACCAGATTCGCTCCTCAAGGTTCGGTGGCTTGCATCCGAGCCATCGGTGACTTCTATTATGACATTGTTTTCCGGATTCACGCCGAGTTCCAGCTGAACGAACCACCCAATTACCCATTTTGGTTTTCTCCAGGTCAGTTCACTGGTCATATTGTAATATCCAAAGATGGCTCCCATGTGAGATATTTCAAGCTGTACGTCCCTAATAACCGCACTTTGAACGTCGATATGGAATGGTTGTATGGAGCAAGTGAGAGTAGTAATATGGAAGTGGACATTGGCTACTTGCCTCAGATGGAAATAGAATCCTTGGGCCCATCTGTCCCTTCAGTCATCTATGATGAGAATGGAGATGTCATTGACAGCCAGGACGCCAATGGCGGACCTTTAGAGTTTGTCTTTGATGAGATTATTTGGCAGTCCGAAATAAGCTGGGAGGAAGCTGCCAAAAAACTTGAGGTCACCATGTACCCCTTCAAGAAGGTCTCATACCTTTCTTTCACGGAAGCTTTTGATAGAGCTTCTGCCGAAAAGAAACTCGTCCACTCCATCTTACTTTGGGGTGCCTTGGATGATCAGTCCTGCTGAGGTTCGGGGCGAACTCTCCGGGAGACCGTCCTAGAGAGTTTGCCCGTCCTCGCTTTGCTCAACGAGAGTTTCGTCAGCAGTTGGTCGCTGGTGAAGGAACTCGAGGAACTCCAAAATAACCAGGAGAACAATATGTATGCAAAATTTGCTGCTCTTCACATGGAGAAATACAATTTCCCAGTGGAAATGATGATTTGTCTTCCCAATGGAACCGTAGTCCATCATATTAATGCCAACTACTTCTTAGATATCACTTCTGTGAAGCCCGAGGACGTGGACACCAGCTTGTTCAGTTTTACCGATGGCTTAGAGGACGTATCCACCTCCACTTATGTGAAATTTCTTAAAGAAGGGCTTGAGAAAGCAAAACCGTTTTTGGATTCCTAGTCAAACACTCCAGAAATGTTGGATCTCCCTCTATACATAGAGATTCCATTGTGATATGTAATACTAACCCTTACTCATCTTTCATGGGGCCACCAACACTAACTCTTGTATTGCTGGTTGTGTGTTACCGCACAGGTCCTGCTGATAAAATTACGAGGCATGGCAGCCAATCAGATCTAGCCTTCATTTGCCATGTGCCAAGTTTTCAGTGCTGGCTTGTATCTGATTGCTTCATATGAGTTATCTGGGGCAGTTCCTACTGAGACCTTGAAAATAATCAACTTGTTGTATAGTATTTTTTTAATATATTGTTCCTTTACCCTTTGTTTTTGGTGCAATAGGTTCCATAAGAGCCAACCCCGTCCTGGAGGAGCTATGTAAATTATAAACACTATGTTGAATATTTTACAACAGATGATAACGTAATCCTGCCACAAACCTGGGTAATCCACACAGTGCATGTGATAAATAATATATAATTCAGGGTCACCTGGTATCTGAAGGGCCACTAGATCCACAAATATAGACGTATGAAGTTTATACAATTTTCCAGCTTGGTCCTACCCGTTTGACCTTTGCAGCCTCCCTATTGGTCAGGGAATTTGTATATTAATAGGGTGAGCAATGAAGGGGGCAAAAAAGGAGAAGAGGTCCAAGTCAGCTATTCTAGATCAATTCCTATGTAGCTGAAGGTAAACTCTAATATTGTATTTCCTTATCATGGATCAGGTTGCATTGTCCAGATTGGTGCCAGGATGATATATTATCCATAATAATGTGGTGGCACAGCAGCGCCCCCTTGTGCTGTAGTAGTAAACACAATGCTGTAAAAAAGGAGGGGGTAAATACTACCTTTTATTGATTTAAAGTGTATTTTGAAAGGTTATATTTAAAAACCTCCATTTTGTTGGGAGGGGAAATATATCTGGGATTTTTTCTTTGATGCAGATCAGATCAAGAAAATGCCCCTTTTCTCTCTCCTTATAATTCGTTCCCCTTTAAGTTCATCATTTTCATTTATAGATAGCATTTCCTAATGTGACAGCTGTGCACTTTTAGATTTGGCCACTAGGTGGCAGAACGAGTCATTGTTTTAATAGGAACTGAAATAATAATATAGCCAAGAAAACATTTTTTAATTCTTGGCTATTGAATAATAGAGTAGGCAAGTCTTTATTGAAGTGGCAGGTTGGGTTTATTCTCACCCTTCTAAAATGCACTAAAAAATGCCGTACCCTCCAAACCTCCATAACTCCCTCTACATCATTCTACATCATCCAGTTTCCCGCCAGCGTTCAATACAAGACTTGGTGTTAAGGGCCATTTGTAAGGGGGGGCAAAATGAGCCTCCACCTCAACCAGGGCCCCAAATTACAGAATGGTTGGGATGCAGGGAGCTGGAATATTGTGCATTTGGGACCCCTAATTAATATTTGAAAAATTGTCAGAAACCATCCTTGCTTGGTGCCCAAAGACATTCTCCAGTCCAATCAAATTACTAACATTCACGTTCCCAGTATGAATGATCCCTTAAGTTCCATTCTGGGTATCTATGCATTAAATTGGTATCTGAAATGTTTTTAAAGTGACTCGGTCCCAAAAATATTGACGCTTACCAGTCCTATGATGTGTTGGCTGCATTTGTTTTATCTTTTGGCTATGGAGATTTTCAGCAAGTACAGAAAATATCTGTTGGTCCTGCCAACTGTGTGAGTGGGAGTTGAAAAGAAAGCACAAAGAACTTTATTCCTATCAGTCCACCATGTAATGAAGAAAGGCCGAAATGTGCGAGTCTGGTCTATGCAACAACCATAGGAATAACTGAAAAGAAAAACTAATGCAGCCGCCATATCTGAGCACTGGTAAGCTGCACTATATGAGATTTCTGCTTTTGGACTTTTGATATATTTTACAGGGCCGATTGCCCCCTTTGTGTGTGAGCTCTTTTATATCTTCTCTCTGTAGCAGGACAGATGGAATATTCTCACGGCCCTGATGAAGCTGGTCCTCATGACGGTGTAATCCTAAATTAACTTTTAATGGGTTAAACCTGAATTTCTATAACAGCTTGATTTCAGGACAGGGAGACATTTCATCTATTCTGTATGTTATTCTTTTCTATAAAATCTACACTATTTTATATTCTTTTTACTGCATTTTGATTGTATTATTATACATTTGTGGTATGCAAAGTGAGTATGATGATGTTGGGACTGCATTCTTCTTATGTGTTCATTAAATGTTGGATGGTAAAGTGTATGTCCGGGTATGATCCAAATTACCTCAAGCTACCCCCTCCCTCTAGAACATGCACCATGATGTTGTATCTAGAAACAGCTGTTATTATACCCCGTGACATTATTATTTCAGGGGTATCTGTTGGTAGGTCAGTTCCTATTGTCATAGGTGCACCCCCAGATCTACATCTCCCAAGAGGCATTGGGAATCAAGGCAGCAGCATTGAAAGGAAAACCCGTGGATGTATGTAAAGTGGGGAAAATTGGGCAAAATTGCAAAGCTGGACTGAATGTTTGTTTTTTTTTTTGCCTTGACATACACTTTAAGTCACCGGGGTTCTAAGGCTATTAGTTTGCTTTGTGGACTGGTATAGGGGTCCCTTTATAGCCAATTCAGGATCCTATCTAATGAGAATGAGTTCTTTTGTTAATGGAATGATGGTGCAGATTTATTCATACTGGGCATGAGGTTGAGGTGATTGATATGGGGCCCCAACAGGTCATCAGAAGTCCACGTGATATGCAAAAAGATGGATTCCTCTGCGGCTGCACTCTTTACAGAGTCAGTCTTTCCACAATTGTTATTTCATTTTGTGTGGAAGGGGCTGCAGAGTTAAAAATGGTTTCTTTGAACTCTTAAGGGCTATTGGTGAGATCTGCACACTTTCTGCGCCCATTATGAGGGGTTACCACCATCTCTGTGATAAGTTCCTGGGTCTGTACACCTGCTGTGCCCATTATGAGGGCTTGCCTCTATCCCTGTGCCAACTTCCTGGGTCTATACACCTGATGTGCCCTTTTTATGAGGGGTTTGCCCTATCCTTGCCCTGATTAACTGGGTCTGTAAACCTGCTTTACACATTAGTAGGGGCTCCCTCCATTCCTGTGCCAATATCCTTGGTCTGTACACCTCCTGTGGCCAACATGATGGCTTTTTCTCTATCCTTGCCCTAAGTCCCTTGGTCTGTACACTGCTGTGCCCAATTATGAGGGACTCCATCCTTTTCTGTGCCAGGTCCCTGGGTCTGTACACCTCCTGTGCCCAATGTGAGGGGTTTACTCTATCCCTGCCCACTCAGTGACTTCATTGGTGAAATCTCTGCACACTTGCTGTGCCCATTATGAGGGAATACCACCATCTCTGTGCCGAATTCCTGGGTCTGCAGAGCTGCTGTGCTCATTATGAGGAGTGTCCTTCATCCCTGTGCCAAGTTCCCAGGCTTGTATATCTTTTGTGCCCACTATGAGGAGTACCCCCCCATCCCTCTGCCAAATCCCTGGGTTTGCACACCTACTGTGCCCATTATGAGTACCGTCCATGCCTGTGCCAAGTTCTTGGGTTTGCATACCTGCTGTGCCCATCACCCCCATCCTGATGGATTTATTTATTTTATGTTATGTAGATTATAACTAAAACACAAAATTGGGTGGCAAATGAAGCTCCCAGAATCTTAAAAAGCCCACCGATCTCCAACTATTTTTGGGCCGATCCTGTAGCTTATTTCACTTCCTCCAACAATCCAGCACATGATAAACTCCTCTCAATGTTCTCTGAGCGATACAGACGTATGTCCCTGGCACAGCCGATCCCCGACAGATAGCTCTCATACTGTTCGCAATCAAAGTTCTATATTTCAGCGCGGAGGTTTTTGCTTTGAATGCAGCTGTTCCATTATTGGAAGACATAATACCGCCAGGGGACCCGGTGACTTCAAACATCCATCTTCTGTACACAACGTTCTATTTATTCTCTGTATTATACTGACTCACTGACCAGACGTGGGGTGGATTTTAAATATATGATTCTGGGAAAAATGCCAAACAGTATTGCTATGCAGAAATCCTACCCTAGACAGATAGCAGAATACTAGTTTTTCTCTTCCTATTGCCTATGTTATATTGTGTATATATAATTTCACTATTTTTGTATTCAATATGTATTATTAAGAATGTTAGTATTTCAACGTTTCATGATTCAGTGTTTTCTACTGTTTATAAATTATGTAAAACCTCCAATATTGAGCAGAAAGTGGAGATTTTCCCCGTTTCTCCTGATCACCATAAAGTGGTTAAGTCTTTTTTTTATATGGAATTAAATATATGGTAAACTAATATAAAAATAACATACCAGCACTGAAAAAGAAAAAAAGATTGTCTGAAGTCTAGATTTTATTATCCAAACCAGTTTCCCAACCAGCGTTCCTCTAGAGGTTGCTGGGGGTCCCTTGAGCAATGAGCAGTTTGCACCTCTCAGGTCAGTATAAGTGACCCCAATTATGTTTTTGGGTATCTGTAAGGGTGACATTCTCCCCGATGGCCAGCAATGTAAGAGGAATTCTTCCCACTGACCACACTAATATACTGTGAGCTGGGGATATAGGAATTATAGAAGGGATTTCCTGAAAATTATTTGGAAGGTGTGTTGGAGTGCCAATCAAAACCAACGGCTTTGCACCACCAATTGTGCTTTAAAGTGCATTGCAGTAATAGATATAAAACACACAGCAATGTTTCATTGCAAGGCCAAGGTTTTCATGCCGTTTGCAATGCTCATCACTGTGCCCAATATTGGGGGTTGTTATCCTTCCACAAAAGCACACAGCGCTGGAAGTATTTTTAATTCACGTAGACAATTCATTGTAGCGTTTTGTATGTCCTCAACATTTCTGTACTTTTATGTCAGCACACCGGATGTCTCATTTCTGATTTGTATCAGCCGCTGTTTTCATGATGGTTTATTCTTAAAGTTACTCTGCTAACGGTTTAAACCTGAATACGGCCCACAGTGGCTGAAGATATCCCAAGTGATTCATCCGGTGTGTCTAAAATTAATTTCAGTTTTGTAATAATTTCTTTCTGATATTGTCTGTTTACAGGTTTTAGATGTGTTATTTTATGAAGTGTTATTGTGTGTTTTTTATATATACAAATTCAATAAACATTTGGAATAAAATGATAGAGGTGAAGTATTGTGGGTTTTTCTTCTGTATATCTGAAATATTATTATTTATACCTCCCAGCTGTCTCTAGTTTGGAAAGACTGTCTTTCGTCATACCTCCCAAATGCCCCTGATTTGGAGGGACTGTCCCTCTTCATACCTCCCAGCTGACTCTGATTTGGATGGGCTATCCATTGTTATACCCCCCCATCCCTAATTTGGAAGGGCAGCCCCTCTTCATATCTCCCGACTCTCCCTGATTTGGAGGAATTCTCTTTCTTCATACCTTCCATTTGCCTCTGATTGGGACCGACTGTCCCTCTTCATACCTCCAAACTGTCCTTGATTTGAAAGGACTGTCTATCCTCATACCCCCCACCTGCACTGATTTGGAAGCACTGTCCCTCTCCATACCTCCTGTCTTTTATTTAGAGGACCTGTCTCTCTTCATAGCTCCCAACTGTCCTTGGATTGGAAGGACAATTCCTCTTCATAGGGACAGCTAGTGACATAACTATGGACTTTGTAAAGTGTTGTGTAATATGTCATCCCCATATAATTATATTAATAATAATATTAATAATAATAATAATATCTCCTAGCTGTCCATGATTTGGAGGAACTGTCCTTCATATATCCAAAATGTCCATGATTAACCTCCCAACTATCCCTTATTTGGAGTGGCTGTCCCTTATTATAGCCCCCCATCTCTCTAATTTGGGGTGCTGTTCTTCAAACTTCCCAAATGCCCCTAATTGGAGGGACTGTCCCTCTTCATACCTCCCATATGTCTCTAATTTGGATGGGCTATCCCATATTATAACCCCCCCATCCCTAATTTGGAAGGGCAGCCCCTCTTCATATCTCCCGACTCTCCCTGATTTGGAGGAATTGTCTTTATTCATACCTTCCACTTACTTCTGACTGGGACCGACTGTTCCTCTTCATACCTCCCAACTGTCTCTGATGAGGAATTGTCCCTCTGTTGGGTGAATATATACACCTCTATAATATATACATTATGTATCCTTTATAAAGTGCCCTTAATTTATTCCATTTGCTTTTTAAAAAGGGAATAGAAAGGAAACATTTTAGTGGAATAATCACTTTTGGATTACCAATTGTTTTTTGTGTCTATATATTTTATGGCCTGCAAAACAGAGTGTGGTGGGGCAATCTATTTGCTTACATAACTCAAATTAGAAAATACCTCTCTTCCCAAAAAGTTGTGATATTCCGTCCACCCACAGATGATATTTTGGATGGGATCCTCCTGCAGCATCCGTGCACTGTACACCGATCAAGGTCAGACAAGTACAAATGAAGCTTATCACTTGTTCTGTCTTAATGTCCATCATGTCCTTCAGTTTTATGTATTCGCTCATCAAATCATATTATCTTGGCAATTTTAGTGTTCATTTAAATGATGAGAGTTTGCCAAGGACAATGACAGTGACACTTCCTGTAGACATCATCTCATCTGCTCTATAAAAGCCATTTTTACCTATTGATACAAAATTAACATTTGCACTTTTGTCCTGAAGCAAAATACAAATGAGTATACTGCCTAATTACCAATATTTTGCCCATGGACCTCACTTTGACTCACCAGCATCAGCATGGGTTATCTCAGCCTTGTGGGATTTCCTAGGTATACCTATAATACTAATCAGAATTATAGTATTAATTATAATAATATAAAGAATAAAATTATTGATGTCATAATGTCAATGGAATAAAATAAATACACAAACAAAGCATTAATAGAGACACACAGGGCTCTATTTATAAATTATTCCCCTGTTAATTCATGTAAAATTCGCTGAAGAATAGTCCAATTTCTCTACACTTCCCATTTCAGTTCCTAATAAAACAATGACTCCTTCTGCCACCTAGTGGCTAATCTCAAAAGTGCACAGCTGTCACAGGAAACGCTATCTGTATAAAATATTATTATTAATATTAATAAACAGGATTTTTATAGTGCTAATATAATACGCAGCACTTTACATTAAATAGGGAATGAAAAGAGCGAATTGACGGTATTAATTTATAAATAGAGCCCATAGAGGTCCTAGAAATAATAAAAGACGTGATCTGCCATTTTTTTTAAATTTTTTTTTTTATTTTAAATATTGATCTATGACAATTATTATTTAACATCAGATATCACCTTATAAAAATTTTATTTATTTTGCCAACACAATTAAGAAAACTGGTTTCATCTTTCCTACACCTACCTAGGGAAAACAAAACTGAATAATATGAACATTCTTCTGTGATTATGGGTTCTGTTCCAAATGAGCCCAACGTTTCAATAAAAGGATAGACAATCTCTATATGTAAAGGAAAATACATGTGCAGTCTTGATCGAGATTTGCTATTTGTTAGCAAAATATTTTCAATCCTGAAACATATCCATTCCAGGTTTGCTGGATCACCCAAGTTCACTGGTAAAAGTGTATCCTCTCCAGCCTCGGAGAGCCTTAAAAAATTAGGCCCAAAGTCTTATGGAGAGACCAAAGAAATCAGGGGCATTAAGTCAACCATGAACTCCACTGTATACTAAAGTATTCTGGAGTCCAATGAAGCCATTTTTGTGATAGCTAAAGCTTACAACATAATGGCTGAAAATGAAATGATTCAAGGTTTTGAAAATGCCCAAAGTCCATCTGTAGTGAGACCTTAAAGGGGTACTAAATTAAAAAAAAAATCACACCTTTCTTTTGGGTTCCGCGGTGTCCTGGTCTTTGGCCCGGCACAAAGGACATCTTCTTCCCTTTTCTTCCTACTTCATCCAGTCTCGCACTGCACAGGTGTGAGATCAGGTGTCGTAGGTGGGAAAAAGATTGCCAATCTTACTGCACATGCGTTAGATCAGCAATTTTTTATTTCCAATACTGAAAGAGCTGAGATCAGGGCATACGCAGAAGGAGCAGCCAGAGGCCCTGGGATGTGTGACCTAGGAATCCTGGCAGGCTTTGCACTCAATCAAGACAGCAGCCATCAACACAGAAAGGGGAGGTGCTGCACCTTGTTTTTTTTTTTTTTTTAAAAAGTTAAAAAAGGTGTTGCACTTAAAAAAAAAGTTATGTAAAAATGTTAGGTTTAGGTCCCCTTTAAGAGAGCTGTGTTAAAAGGAATTCCTGCAAACCTTAGTGAACTGGTGCAATGTTAGGAATGGGACATAATTCATCCACAACAATGTGTAAGACAGATAAAGTCATCCAGAAAACGATGACTTGCTGCCAAAGATGTTCTACAATTATTGAATCATGGGCTGTACATAGGGGGTAGGTATTCACTCATGGCTTCTTATTTTGGATACATTAACAAATATCAGCACAGTAAATTGTTTTACTCTCAATGTTAGATTTTAATAATTTTAGAACTTGCTAAGAACCAAATGATTTTTTATTTTGTCCTGATATGTAAAACTTTAGTATGAAATAAGAGTTTACTTGTATATGCATACTTGAGTGTAAATACATTTATATATATTAAAAAGGAATACATAGGAATCATTCTAAGCACAATTGGCCTGATTTATTAAAGCTCTCCAAGGCTGGAAAGAATACACTTTCATCAGTGAACTTGGTAATCCAGCAAACCTGGAATGGATCTGGTCCAAGATTGAAAACATTTGCTAACTTTTATTAAATCCATTCTAGGTTTGCTGGATCACCCAGCTTCACTGATGAAAGTGCATTGTCTCCAGCCTTGGAGAGCTTTAATAAATCAGGTTTAGTAAACTGAAATAATCTATTCTTTTCAACATTGCAAAGTCACTTATTTCACGGAATTGGAAACACTCTCACTCCTACCAGAAGAATATGGTCCCAAATGTAAGATTAATGGAAGAACTAACTAGTTTTACCTGTAATATATAGGTGTGCTATTTGCTTTTACAACTACATTGATGTGATACCTAAGGATACCTCATATGTTCAAAATGTGTTACCTGCGCTTGTATTCCTTATACACTGCCTCATGTATAACCTGTGATGGTCCATATCTCTTCCCTCCGCCCCAAACCCTTCTGCATCCTCCGTTGTCTGTTCTTTCTTCTTAGGTTACTTCTAGCATTCCTACTGTTAAAGGTAACAAACACACATTAAAAGTAAGACTGCACATGCACAGAAGGATAATATTTGTGCACAATAAAATATTTGAATCAGCGCTGCATAATATGGTAATAATCATAATAATAATAATTTGCATTAATAATTATATTGTAGGGCAGCACGGTGGCCTTTGCAGAGTTGGGTCCCAGGTTCGAATCTCGGCCAGGACACTATCTGCATGGAGTTTGCAGGTTCGCCCTGTCTGTGTGTGTTTCCTCCGGGTACCCCGGTTTCATCCCACATTCCAAAAACATGCAGTTAGATTATTTGGCTTCCCCCTAATTGACTGTAATAGAGACATATACTAAGGTAGGGACATTAGATTTGAGGCACAGCTAGTGACATGACTACGGACTTTGTACAGTTCTGCATCATATGTTGGCGCTATATAAATACTGTGTAATAATATTAATGTTAGGTATCAACCCCCACCCTTTAAATAAAGTAGCTGTGCCCAATTTAAAACACCTTGCTGCCTTATCACCCCGCAAATTGTCCTCTCAGGCTGACATCTCTGTGATTTAAATAACACACTAAACTTTGATCTTATGAAAGGCTGCAGGGAAATACATTTTAATATTATTTAATGGCACTTGGAGAAGAAGATCCGCTCATGATACTCAGCGAAGGTTATAAATTGCACATCAAAAGGTCTCACTTATCATATAATAAATGATTCAGCTTTTTATACTAAGCTTATTTTAATTTATATCCAGCAGTCGGAGTGGCTCCTGGCACCCGGTGTGTCCTAGCAAGTGACTCCAAAGCCGTCTCACAGCGGGCCAAGAAATATGACTTCAATTACTAAGTGTTTAAGATGTGTTCTGTTTTATTATGCATGTTAGGAAACCAATTAGTCTAAAAGCGTGCATCAATTCAATACAAATGTAGCATTAGGAAATTCTGTCGGTTCTCTGAACATTTCACATCTGCAAACTCCTGGATCCATTTATAAACAGATGAAAATAAAAGGTGTGTTTGCAAACAAAACGGTTGTGGTATTCTTCAAAGAGGGATACTTAAGCTGCGTAAACACTTGCAATAAATATCATTGAAAATAAACTACTAACGACTGATTATCCAATAATTGTTAAAAAAAGTGCACGACTGACCAACGAACGAAGATTGTCGCTGGAAACAAACGACCGCCCCGGCAGATCTGATTGAGTGACGATCGACGATCGTTCACCATCTATTGTGTGTACGGTCGTTCAGTGATCGTGAATGTTTCTGCAGTACACTTTCTCCTTTACATGTCACTTCCTGCATCGTTCAAATGATCGTATCTAGCGTGTGTACACTATTGGTGGATTATATTTGAACGATCTTATTGTTACAACATGTACAGAATTGTGCACAATACGATCGTTCAAAATAATCGTGCTATTATTTTGAACGATAATTATTGCAAGTGTGTACCTAGTTTAAGGGGGACGGGTCACCATTTATTGTATTAAGGCTGTAGAAATAGAACACTTCAAGGGCTCTATTTATAAAGCAGGGAATCTGACATTCACTGGTTGGAATCTTGCAGGTCCATGAGTTTCAGTGGCAGTAATTGATTCCCACCAGGGAATGTTCAAAGGTCAGATTTCCTATTTTATAGAGCCCCAAGAATGTAATTTTAGTACAGACTTGAATGGATTAATACAAAGTTCACTCAAAAGGATGGATTGAGATTTTTGCAGATTCCGGCTGTGTTAATGGACATTGATTTCCTCATAAGCCTAGCAGTAAGGAAACACAATTATTTTAATTACTTTGGGCAATGGACCCAAAAACATGCATAAGCCTTTTTTTTTTTTTTTTTTTTTTACAACAGAGCATGCCGTACCACATGACATGTGCACTGCAATGCTGGGGTGTTGCTGAATTCCGTTCAAGAGCATTAAAGTGCCATATATATATATATATATATATATATATATATATATATATATACATATATATATATATATACATATGTGTAGCCGGTAAAAAGTATGGACAGTCCTTCTCATTTAATGCACTTTACTATTTTCTACATTGTAGATTGATATTGATGGCATCTAAACTAAGAAGAAACACATATGGAATTTTGTCTGAAACAGAAAGTGTTTTTATGTTTTAGCTTCTTCAAAGTAGACACCTTTTGCTTTGCTGACAGCTTTGCACAGTTTTGGCATTCTCCTAATAAATTACATTATAAACAAGTTTGCTTGTGATATTTTGAGCCAATTGCTAGAATTGTTTGGATTTTTAAAGCAGAACTAAACCCTGCCTTACTCACCTGTCCCATCACAGGGCGCCCCTGTCGTCTTTCTTCACTTTTTTGGAATCTTTTGCCATCTTGACTGGCTGGGCTTTTGTGTGGGAGTTCATTCATTTATGGTATGTGCGGAGGAAGCCAGGAATGCCGGATGTCCTGGCAACAATAATATTAACAACCAAAGCTGGTGCTGCGCATTGCCGGATACCCAGAGGTAAGAGAAATAATTGTAGAAGTGACATTGTCTATCCCTTTCTGCAATAATGACTGGCATGATTGTGAATTCTTGAAAATGAATCTTTAGTTATCCGTTATGTTGTGCAGAGGCAGGTTTGGTATGCAGTTCTATACGGTGAAGACTGTGGCAGGTAATAGGAAGAGTTATCCTGAGCTGACCTACAAGTTTTTTTAAATTGCCAGCAACAAGCCAGGGTGGCAGTAACTCAAAGATAAAAGTCTTCCCGTGTCCCTCAGTGGATGAGAAAATATTAAAAACAGGTAGCCCCATGAGGACTCATTCTGGGACACCAGCTACATAATGCAAACACACCAGAACAAGTAGAAACCTTGAATTCTTGTTTAGTTTTAATTATATTTTTAAATACAAGTAAAAATAGTCATAAAAATAGAAAATAAAAAACATTTTAAGGATAGTATTTACAGAGTGAACAGAACAATAAAAGGAAATCTTTCACTACAGCAAAAAGATCAAACCTTCACAAATCATTGTTAATCCTCCAGGCTTCCCAAGAACTCCCAACCCCAGGAAACCCAATAAGCTTTAATTCATCTGCAACTCTTACGTCTGAATTTGGAATGTTCTTCAGATCAATGTTCTGATCCTTTGCGGCCAATAGGGGCCTTTGAATTGCTGGTGGATGTGCTAGAACATATCAGGATGGATGTCGGTATTTGCATATTAAGAACCAAGGATTTAGAGGTTCCTGGGGCACTCTGATGGAGGGTTTTCGATAATTGGACCTTTTGCCATAGTGATGACTTAATAGGACATCAACTCCACACATGCAACACATACATATAAAGTATCTATTGATAACTTAGACATTTACTCCAAAACTTTGGTTGCATTTCCCAGGATTTCCCTAATAATGAAAACACTGGCTGTATGCTAAGGGAAAAAATATCCAGTGTTCTCCCCTGCCCCTTTTAGCTGGGCACACCACCAGGCACTTTTCAGTGCCCGGTTGTGGTTACTGAAAAACTGGGTGACAATACAGGGGCTGCAGATTCTTTCTAATTAACCTTGGGGAGAATACTGCTATCATATCTGGATACTCTTCATCACCCAAATCAACAGGGCACTTTAGCTCCATAGACATATAGTTGTCATAAAACTGTGAGCCAGACCACAAAGCTTTCTGGCATCCATATTTTCGTATTGTGTGTGCTGTGAAGCCAAAGATTCCCACCAGATTAGGGCCTAGTAAAACTCCAAAGTTATTCTTGTCCCATGATGGATTCTGTGTATGTTTAGGACCACAAGCTGTCCCGACAACGAATGAACATAATAAACGTTAAGGTAAGACAGCGCAATGGTTCCATGGTTCTCCTCCTCCAGAGAGCAGAATAACGTGATATGTACAGCTCTCGCTTATGCACTGTGCAGTCGTTTGTCATTGGAAAGGATTGTGAAAGATCTTTTCGAATGACACTTATTGCACGTGTGTACCTAGTCAGAGGATCTGGGAACCGGAAGTCACATTTAAAGCTAAACTCCAGGCACAAAGGGTAAAAATTAATTTTGTGTACACCAAATGCCTTTGCAAACCCGGATATTTGTAAAAGTAGCTTGAATAACACATACAAACCAAAACCACAAAAACAAGACGTTTCCTGAAAAATTTGCTTGACGCAGCAGGTAGTCTGTAATATTTCAGGCAGTTGCAGGCTCCTGGGAAAAGGTGAAAATTGTCTTCATTTCATAGAGAATCATGAAGAATGTCTCAAGGTGTTTTCTAAAGGCCAATGTCTGTATGCAGTTCATAGGATGTAGCTCCTGACATTAAAGAATAGGGTCTGTCCCATTCCAGTCTACAATGGCATCTTTCCATCTGAAAAACAGGGCCAGAAGATATAGTATATGGTCAAGGCAAAAAAAAAAACAAAAAAAAAAAAAAAACACTATACAGTCACTGTAATATATACATATTTCCCCCATGGTATATCCCTTTAAAGACCTCAAAAGTACAGCAAAATATCTGTTGATATGCCAGAAATGTGCACAGCTCCTGTGGACTGACTGGTGTTAGCTCTGCCTATTGTATTTTGCTAAATTACTCAACCACCCCATTTTATATGGTTGATCTAATCACTAAGTAGTCCATGTAAGAAATGAGGGGGCTGTTGGAGGTAGCACAAGAAAAAGCATCCACAGAACAGCTTGGTATTTCTCGCAGGATCAAAGAGCATTTGTTTGTACTTCCCCAACATATACACAACAAAACACAATTCAATAGTGAACAGTGGCTCAATGGTTAGTACTCTGACTTTTGCAGTGCAGACCTCAGTCAGGACTCTGCATGGAGTTTGCAAGTTCTCCCTGTGTTTGTGTGGGTTTCCTCCGGGTACTCTGGTTTCCTCCCACATTCCAAAAACATGTAGTTAGGGTAATTGACCTTAGACTGTATTAAAGACATATGACTATGGTAGGGACATTAGATTGTGAGCTCCTTTGAGGGACAGCTAGTGGTGCACTTGGTAAAGCTCTGCGTAATTTGTCAGTGCTATATAAATACTGTGTAATATTAATAAATAGACCAAATAAAGCAACAAAGACAAGGTAATTGTTGGAGTTTATATGCACTATAATGTTAAAAGACAAGGATAAAAAGTTGACTACATTTTACAGACACTTATTTGCTTGAGTAGGTTTAAATTAAGATGTCATAATACACATCTAAAAACATATATTGTGTGAATAAATACACTCCAAGGTAAAACATAAAGGTTTGTATAATACAGGTAAATCTGAAAGTAGTAAATATGAGCTGTACTTACTTGGTCCGGATACAGAACTCCAGCGGGGGAACCAAATCATTGTCTTCATCTTCTACATAATTTCCTGAGGTGTCTGAAAAGACATGAGGAACAAAGAAAAGATGAAGGAGCCTTGGTTTGTCTAAAAGTCCCATCTCAGTTCATACAATAAAGAGGGTTCTCTGTTTACAAACCAGCATCTATGAAATGACACGAGTAAGAATGCATCTGTGGAGAGGGAGGGTGGCTCAGTTTAACTCACAGAAACTAAACATTAAAACAGATCAAGTTGCTTTTAATCCATTAAAATGTTCAACTTTTATTAACATAAAATTTGCTAATTCAACCAGGTGGACCCTTGTCTTGGTACCGATTGTTGTAGGGTGACAAGTGTTTGTAGACTGTATTATAGAACACAATTTGAACAGGGAAACAGCTGTCTGTGGACAACCAATACATAGGGATGGTTCACAGTTGTCAATCTAAAGAGCCTGTCCTGAGCAATTCTTGCAAAATGGCAACTGGATAGCATTAGATGCAAATCCAATGTTTTGCTTGTGTGATTGGCTTACTGCTTTACTTAGATGTGCAGTTTGATTTTTGTGAGATTCTAGAGAGCTGCAGATGCTGCAAATTATAGATAGCTGAGTTTTGCATTTATGAAATCGGTGAGAGGGAAAAAGCAGTAGAGAGGACTCTCCAAACGCATACATGCAGTAATTAAAAAGGATTTTCTATAAAAGAATGAGGGAAGGATAGGATCCCAGTCAGATTTTTGATTTCTGTCTGTGTTCCTGAAGATTTTCTCTCATTTCCTGCCTAGTGAATTGTTTTCAGCAAACCAGGAATTGAGGGAAAACCTATGTTAATGAAAACATGATGGGAGTTCTAATTCTTCCCAATGTTGCTTATGTTGTGGAGTGAAGTTTAGCT
Organism: Pyxicephalus adspersus; assembly: GCF_032062135.1. Taxonomy (NCBI): domain Eukaryota; kingdom Metazoa; phylum Chordata; class Amphibia; order Anura; family Pyxicephalidae; genus Pyxicephalus; species Pyxicephalus adspersus. The sequence goes on from NC_092862.1 coordinate 142,918,182, forward strand.
ACATGGCCCACTAAGTACGGTGAGGAACCAAAAAATAAACATTTTTAGTTTTTTTTTTTTTTTTAAAGAGGTCCGCTGCTGATTTTTTTAGATTTGAAAAGCTTTTAGCGGCAGAAGAGATTTGCTTTACGTTTTTATCATTCATTTTGAAACGCACCAATGGTGAGACGGATCTCCTCTTGCTGATTTGCTAGTCCATCGTAGTAATACAGATCAAACCTTCGTTCTGCTCTCCAGTCGCTCACCAAATCTTTCTTCAAGCAAAAGAGGACGCTAAAGTGACTCTCACTGCAGACCACCCAGATAGGATACTTTGGTGTCTTCAGATAGGAGCCAACCTAAAGAAAAACATAAAAGGTTACATTTGTATGCCTTATTATAGCATGTGCTACAGACCAGCTCATAGGTAGGGGTCTGGGGTTTTTCCTCAAGAAGAAAATTGCATTCTAGGAGAAGAGTACTAACCTGGCACACTCTGTAATGTTCGAAGAGGGAGAGAAAGCCGATTTCACTGCGGCTGGTGACGCCTTTTAGGATGGTGGTGTTCCCATTCCCTGAGTCCAGCTCCATTATGTCATTGAACACATTAGACACGGCTCTGCCTCCCAGGATGAGATTTACCAGCTCCTGTATAAAGACAGACATATTTAATAAAAGAACTGACATGAGTTCACTAACAAACCTTGTAATATTTATCCTATGATGCCAGGGCATTTTTACCTCCTACTACTAACCAAACAGGGTAGTAGCAATGCAAAGAGTTATTCGTTTTTTTTTTTTTTTTTAGAGGGATGTAAAAATGCTGCTGGTTTGTCACTGTAAAGATGGCATCAGAACCTGTGACCAACGCATACAGAGCCTTAGAGAAAAGGCTGAGAACCAGATGCACAGTGGAAGACCTTTTGGAAGTGCTTTTTACATCCCCCTGGATAAAACAAACATTTAACTCCTGCAGTTCAAATGAAGCCCAAATTAAAAGAACTCCACTAATGTGTACTTAACATTAAAGTTCACATCAGCAACAAGATATTATTGTGTCAGCCAACACAAAAAAGACCTTTGTTGGCTCCCTAATGGAAGAGATTCATCTTATTTACTTACTTGTGTACAATAGGCATGAGCACCAATTAGGCAGTTGGTAGGAACGTCAAAGTCTTTTTGAACCCTGTGAATAGACAATTTCATGTGAGTAGGAAGACAAAATGTCTGTTATAATGCTGTTCAAAATATTAGGGTATGCATCGAGAATCACTGAATATAAATCTTATAATTCTAGTTATGCACTTCCATGCATCTACTGACAACAGATAAATACTAACATATCCATACTAAAATGCTTTACACATTACAGCAGACTTGTTACAGAATCACTAATGTACAATAATGTAGAGAAATATCATACTTACAGATCAATAGATCTTGATAACACAGAGGATACTGTAAGCAGAATACAACCAAAGGGCCCACGTTCAAACTAGAATTTTTAAAAAGAAAATTAAGTATATAGTAAGCAAGCACATATTTTAGGTTATCATTGCAGGCTGCTCATTATAAAGAAGTTATCTCTCTGTGCATCATATGTTCCCCTCCAACACCCCTTACTAATCATATTATTAGATTATTTATGCCCTTTTTAAACCTCCTAAATCTGAAGTCCAACCCAATAAAAGAAAATATTTCAATGTCCACCTAAATCAGAGTATGATAGTTCATCTGAAAAGCTCACCACAGTGTGAAAGCTAAACAGGCTAAAGAAAATAAAATGTTTACCTGATGAATATTTTGTTGAAGAAAAGTTAAAAGATCATCATATTTGTTAAAGCTGTACAGGATGAGCTGGAAGAGCAGACAGAAAATGTACAATCAAAAACAGTAGCAAAAAATGTTCACCAATTCCAAATTTCTGTTCTGTTACTACACATGCCTATGCAGAATAGATTGCAATTGATGCATTTTCATTATCTTATTATAAAATGACCTTTTAAAGGTTCTGCATATTACGGATGTACTATCAATCCATCCAAAAGCACTAAATAAAGTGGTTCAAAGAATAAGTGATGAGGAGATAGAAACAGGATGCAGACAACGTTTAGTACACATCTCCTGTAATATACAAATATTGACTGGTATATGAAAAAAATCTTACACTTTCTATTACTCCATCAGCTTTATATCTCCCAGCTGGAGTGAACTGCTGCCTTCCAGAAGACCTTCAACGAGAACCAGGGAACAGTTTAAGGACTTTCTCTATAATACAAAAGCTCAATTCTGAATATGCTCAACAAACGTTTTAAAGTAATCTCTGTGTTCTCTGCAGCCCCTTTTAGCTGAGTGCACCACCTGGCACTTTTCAGTAACCACCTGGTTGTTTTTGGGCGGTTGCAGAAAAGTTGGGTCACAATGCAGCATGGCAGCTCACTGTTTAAGTGGTTAGCACTCTGCCCTTTGCATCTCTGGGTCTCAGGTTCAAATCTTGGCCAGGACACTATCTGCATGGAGTTTGCAGGTTCTCCCCATGTTTGCGTGGGTTTCCTTTGGGTACTCTGGTTTCCTCCCACATTCCAAAACATGCAGTTAGGCTTCCCCTAAATTGACCTTAGACTGTGATAATGACATATGGTTATGGTAGGGAAATTAGATTGTGTGCTCCTTTGAGGGACAGTTGGTGACATAACAATTAACTTTTCTAAAGCAAAATGTTGATACTGTGTAAGTACACAAGTACAACACACAAGAATATGACCATCTAATCCATTGTTTTCTGACTTTTTTGTAACAAAAAGATCAATAGTGTCACCTAAACTGACTCCACAACAACTCTAATTTTACTTATTCCTGGAAGCCACAACACAGCGATCTATAACATAGCAGAATTAAGAATTTGTGGCAGTGAAACATCCTATTCAATATTTATGAAATTTGCGTTGTGGATTTTTGTATTTTAGTGGAAAAACTAAATTTAAGAAGAACTACAAAACTGACATATAATGTGTTTAATATGTTCCAATAATTCTGCTTTCATTTGTGGTTGTATGAAGGTGAAACGTTTACTTTATTGCTTGTGAGGAGGGGGATTTCTTGTCTAATGCTACCTTTTACATTTCAACAGAACACTACTCAAAAGCTCAAACCTGCTTTGCCTTCAGTAATAACACATGTGCATATTAGCAAAAGAGATCAGCATAATGCTTGCACATGCACTTTTTAGTAGTGTAATCAGGCTAGGAGAAAGTGTTCTGTCTGTGATCCACACCCCTAGAATTAGGCAGCAAGGCTCCTGCTGAGAGACAATGACCATCAGAGTATCAGGACTGGGTGGAGCAGCTAAGCTTACTGCTATAGATACAGGCATGCTGCGCAACATAATGTGGTTCTGCAGGTCCATTAACCAGGAAATTTGACTCACGCCAGCAAATGTTTGCTTCTTTGCTTGGCATGGTCGGATTAAAAAAAAAAAAAAACACAAACACATATTTAACGTTTCTTTTTCAGAGTTTAACTCTTAAGACCTATCGTACTTACAAAGTGACAATCGCTTGTTTACAGTCTCCAGCACGCCATAAGATATCAGCGATGGCTCTGTACAGGCAGCTTGTTCGAAGGGTGTCTGAAGGATGCAGTACCCGCCTAGACAAAAAAAAAAAAAAACCTTTTTTGTTTACCAATAAAAATGCACAAACCACTGTATAAAACTATATTACCTATATATTACATATTATTATCCCTTTATCCAAAATACATGACAGTACATCTTCCCTTATACGTTCATTACCTGGTATCGGAATCTTTTCCAAACAGAAGGTTCTTTAACAAACAAGCCTGAACTGCGGCCAAAACTCCACAGGGACCACCCTAAAACAGAAAAAGAACTTTATTTACACCCAACACACAGCAACATTTAAACAGGTCTCATGCCGGAAGTGTGTGAAAAAACCAGGTGGTCCAAAGGCACGTTGATGTACCCATGTACCCTGTTTTTCATACGATTTGAAGGTTGACAAAGTGGGATGTAACAGGAGCCACACAGGATATAATAGTGAATTTGCTCTTTGCTCCAGAGAGCCTGTAGGGGCCACATGAAAACTGTCTATCTACCAGGACCCTGCTTTAATTTACCACCAGACAGCATCTTGTTCCCCGATAGTCATCAGTATATGACTATTTCCACATATACAGCCAAGCCATAAGGACAAAAGTGGGGGAAATTAGGGGACAATTGCAGGGAAGGCAAAATGTGCAGCATTGGTGGTGTTGTGAAGTTATCAAAAATGTTACTAATTCATTCAGTAATGGTTTATGCAACAGATATGTAGTACACAGCAAAGTGAACAGAAGCCAGTACACTCTTAAGCCATGTACAGACACTGGATTTTCTTCACCCCAGATGAAAATTTGTTTTTAGCATGCTCATGGATGGAGATTTAGATTATATATTTTATGCCTTACATCCTTTCCAGTAAGACTTGTGCTGACATTTGAAAGCACAAGTAAAATCAAATTAGCAGATCTCTAGAAAAGATAACTTTTAGAAGGGGAAGCACAAAAAGGAAAAAATATTAACACTTTGCATTATGAATTTTGGTTGTTTTATTTGGCAATTCCAGGTTTTAAAAAACACAGATAAAATGAAGCGATCTCTATGTACCTTTTTCTGCACAAAGCCGTACTTTAAATTCTCAATATTACAGAAGGTGAAGCTCTGGATTTTCCATTCTTCACTGAAGCACCGTAGAGGAGATCCGAACAGCAGATTTTTTAGCTCCTACAAATACATAATTTGGTAATATCAGAATAATTGAAGGATTAATATTATGACATTTTTAACATGAAAGATTTTTTGTACAGTTTCCGGCCTTTCTAAGCTCAACTTGACATTGTATGACAACATTTTATATACAGATCTGTGTTGTCTCCCATGGCTGAAGTCATATACTGTACCTCCTGAAACAATGGTTCCACCACACCACAATCTGGGTCACTAGCATAGTAAACAGGTAAACATTTCAGCTGCGAGAGTAATCTCTCACTAGTCTGTTTTAAATATTTGGTAGAATTGTTTTACCATTAAAAGACAACTACAGCCATAAATACTGTATTCTGGTACAATACACAGGCTTTAGAAAAGAGTGAAGGTAGAAGACACGGAATCCCAGAAAGGGGAGCACAATATATTTTATTGAAGTCAACTACCATTTATACTTATTTTGTGTGGCATTAACTTACTAGTCTCCAACTTTAAACAAGGCAGTCAAATGTTATTCAGGAAAAAGTTTTAATGTATAAGCATTAAAACAGAAAAAAGAAAACTGCTGTAATTCAGAGGAATTTGCATTTGCAGGATCCAACCCCCCTCCAGTGCTTCTGTAATAAACCCTCAGCCTTGATACAAATAGTGGGCTAGCTTTTCGAAGAGTTTATGCAAATATCAAATTGCCATGATGAATGTAGGTTAGAGGAGTGAGTGTCCCTAAGCAGGCCGTATTTGCATACAGACCACCCTAGACAAATGTCCAAATGGGATACTGAAAAAAAAAAAAAGAAATTAAAAAAATAGATCAGCAAGCCATAGTGAGTCGGGATGTGGAGGGATTGGCTAGATGATGCCAGACTTCTTCCAGCAAGGAAAAAAGTCGGACTGTCTGCTGCAGTTTCAAATGTGCATTGTGAGAAGCTCACAGTCGGCAAATCGGTAAATCAGAGTAAAAAGTTTCAGTATAGCAGAGCAGCCTGTAAAACTGTGCAAGACTAAAAGAATAGCGAAGGGACAGATTTAATAGATTCCAGGTCTTTTTTTAACTTTATGTCCATATTTTGAAGTGTATTTGTGCTGCATGTACAGCCTTGTGTAGGCCTCAGAGTAAGAGTCTGCCTGTGTAGATAAATGCTCACCACAGCTTGCTGCAAATCGATAGGTCTTCCTTCTGCTTGAACTTTATTCCGTGTGATGATTTCTGGAATCCCTTCAGTGTCGACTGACAATAAATCCTCTTCCACATCATCTAAAGATGACAAAAAAAAAACAAACTAAAATAACAGAACTCCAAGCTTTTCTCTGCATTACATACAGCCTTTTTCCCTTTTCCAGCCTGTGGATGTACAGAATCAGAAGCAGTAGATTTAGGAGATCATCTCTTGCTCCCTCCTCTGATCAGCTTGATTTGTGTTAGCACATGAACACTGAAACAAAGCTTTTTGGCTCGAATTCTTCTTAGTGTCCCAATCTGAGCTCCAATGTATAGAGACTACAAGAGGCTGACACTAAATCAAATGTAGGTTCTTACAATGCTAGCAATAATTAGCCCTGAATCTCAAGAGATTTGATGACTAGAGTGTAAGCTCTTCGGGCAGGGTCCTCTCCTCCTCCTGTGTCACTGTCTGTATCTCTCTGTCATTTGCAACCCCTATTTAATGTACAGCACTGTGTAATATTTTGGCACTATAAATATCCTGTTTAGTAGTAATAATAATAATAATAACTAGCTAGGAAGACAGGCATGCTCAAACAGGGGTTACCTCCCTGACAGTATAGTCAGATGCAGAACCTCTCACCCTGATATCTGTTATGTAAGGAACTGTGGGTAGGTAATAAAAAGACCACTTCTAAATAGTAAAAATATAAATATATTTAAAGCAGACATCCAGCCTTTGTTTTAGTCTCATACAGGATTCACCCTTTATTGAAATTGGTTACTCTGATTTCACTGAACACTTCACCGAATGTGCATTGGAATCTGCTGCTGGTGTATGTAGACCTTTCCTCCTCAGTCCGACTACCCCTTCTCTATCCCTATACGGTCCCTATAATTCATTGGATCTCAGTTCTATTAGATGGCTTGTCATCGCCTAAGGTCACCTACATAAAAAATGCATTCAGCCTAAATGAGACACCTTGATAATTTCATAACTTCTACCAAGATCACGCCTATAGACCAGAAGCCAGCCCACTCATTGAGAATTAGGGCTGAGAGCACTTTTAAGGAAGAGTGCTGTGATGTAATGTATCTAAAATAAGGTATATAATGAATTCAGAAAGATTTTGATTGAGCATTATGTTATTGAGGGGAAAAAAAAAAGAAATGAAAACTGTAAGTGTAGACCAAACACTGTTCCGATAGATAAGAGTTTTAATAATCCTTCCTCCTTTAAAACTACTGAACATAATTTTTTTTTGTCAATGCACAAGTAATTACACTAAACACAGTATTTATATAACATATTACGCAGGATATAAACTATAATGATAAAACAGCAAAGGTGATCGAGGACTGAAGGTGCTTACCTAGCTTCATATCATCTATGTGGCTTCCCTTGTTAGTTAGTCCAAGTGTCTTTGTCCTCCTAAAAGTACAGAAGACCAGATGTTATCATTTGCAATATTCTATTATCAAATAACAGTATGGCAGATTTGCAGAGGCAAAAATATATCTGTAGGGCACAACAACAGTGTAGAAAGCACACAACAAAGCAGGAGTCGATATTGCTGCTTTGTGTACATATATAATTACAAAACCAACACAGAAACAAAGTGTTTAAAGGATACATGCATTCATCCCTTTTGCTCCATTTCCTTGATCAATCCTAACCAATCTTCACTGTCCTTGCAGTGCTCATGTATTTGTACCCCACAAATTTTATTGGGGCTCTGCCCCAAGGCTGGAGTTAGTCAGGAAGTATGTGGCTGCACCACACAGGTTTGGTGAGAGAAATATAGACTTGCATCACTGGATGTGATCATCATATCATGAGTATGGGAATCAAAAGAACACTGCCAATGTAACACTGACAACCATACTTGCCTTGTACAAATTGTAAACTTCATTACTTTTGTGACAACAAGTTAGTGTAAACCAATGAGGTTACCTATAAAACGCATCCATCCCGTCTAAACTGTATCCTTGTCATCACCTCCCCACATTCAGTCTGGGAATGATTGGTCTCTCCTTTTATTATCATCCGGTATTTATATAGCACTGACATTATGCAGCGCTGTACAAAGTCCATATTCATGTGACTAGCTGTCCCTCAAAAGGGCTCACAATCTAATGTCATTTTTTTTTCTTTTGGGGGGGGGGACCAATTAACCTAACTGCATGTTCGTTCTTTAAATGTGGGAAGAAACCCACACAAACACCAGCAAACTCCATGCAGATAATGTCTTGGACGTGATTTGAACCTGGGACCCAGCGCTGCAAAGGCAAGAGAGCTAAATGCTGAGCAACAAATCAAAAAGATGGAATAGATTAAATAATTGACTGAATGTTGAATAATCACCTTTTTGAGGAGGATTCACTCTTCCTTTGTGGCCTTTGCTGCTTTTCTTGCTCCCCTTCCAAAGCAAACTTTAGTTTAAAGTTATTATAAGCATCTCTGGTACTGTCCACAGTCTCTGGTTCAATTCTGGGATGCCTGTCCTGCTTACTGCTGGAGTTCAGGGCAAGGTTTCTAGACGGAGCAGAGACCAGAAGTTTAGCAGAGAATTCTTTCCCTAGTTGCAGAGCTGGATTTGAAACACCGTCACTCACGGGCTCTTCTGTCTTCCCCATTGTTCCGTTTATCTGGGGCTCATGTTTCACTTGTGCTGAAACATGAGTTGCGGATGATCGTCTCTGTGATCGTTTTTTTAGTGAGTCCTGGAAAAGAAAGCGTGTTCTGAATTCCCATCATTCAAGCAATGATCAACAGTTCTACTATGTCAGTATGGATGAGCAGAAATATACAGGAATTGGTTTTACCTTTTGTGAAATTTTGGTAAAATTTGTTTTGGTATAAGAAATACTTAGGAGCTATTTTAGGAGCCCTATAGGGTAAATTCACCAATCTGTGCTCCTGCAACAGCTTCCTTACTTCATTAGAACCAGAGCTCTGTTTTAATGGAATATAGCTTCGGGGAATGGGAATAATGTAGCTTTCTCCATGGGACAGCTCCCAGGCCTAAACAGTCACCTGGCAAGAACTTTGTTGAATAGGGGCATACATAGACATTACCTGGGTAACCTCTGACAACATTCAACGTTGAAGCTTACACAAGAGGGGACTCCTGCAGCTACAGGTTTCCATTTACATTGCAGGCGCTCTCACAGATGTACATGCTTAAAAAGTATACGCCTTTAGAGGTGCACATAACTTTTTCATAAACGTTTTATATGTCTGTATGTCAATGTTATTAGAAGCTCTGAGAGTTTATTGTATTGCTGGAGCCTACCTGCTTCATCCTGGCCACCCAAAGTTTTTATTGGACTATAGTTTTTCTATGGCCAACTGCAATCTGTATGAATATCATAAGCAATAGCCAGAAGAGCTGCTAGTGGCTGGACTAGCATAGTGTATTTAGGTGCCCACCAGCAGTTGTCTTCCAGCATCCAGAAGGTCCCAGGCAGCAGCCTTTTGCCACCACAGTATTCAGGCTGCTGAAAGGCTATTTAACCTCATCTCACAATTCACCCAGTAAATTAGTATTTTAACTTTGTACCCATTCCTGCTTGTGTCTTCATTGTACTAAACCCTTTATCACCTGCAATCCTGTCACATGCAGTGTTAAGAACGGAATTCAGCAGTATTGGAGAATAAAAGTTGCCAGGAAGTATGTGCACTTATTTATCTGCCAACAGCTCTCATTTAAAGCACAGAGACATTTACATAAAACAGTTAACAACCCTCATATGTATATGTAAAGTAAAATAAAAGGGGGGGGGGGGTACAGCACCATCCCTTTATCTCTAAATGGGAGCAGAGAGTCTCCAAGGATACATGAAGGGGCATTTTTTCCACTAAGGGGAAAGAGATTATGATGTAACCCTTTACAGCGGGCTATGTCACCCAATCTAGCACCTGTGCAGTGCGGTATTGGGTGACGTAGAAAAAAAGACTAGAAGTGAGGATGGCGGCACCCAGCGCAGAAGAATTCTAGAACGACGCAGGACCGGATCAAGGGTAGGTCCAGCGCCATTGAGGGATCTGCGGGATTAAAGTGTGATTTTTTCTATTTTCACTTTAAGTAACAGCACTAGTTAGTAAAGATACTAAGGCTAATGACATCTTGACATTTAAGGCCTGAGAACAGTGACAACAGGAATTATGTTAGAAGGACAAGTTGACAGTTCTGGCCCTTGACAGAAGTGTAAGAGACGGCAGTGACTTCTGTGTTTTAGATTTGGTGAATAATATTTTCTATGCAGTGATCACATACCTCCTGAGAGCTGGAGATGGGACCAGACATCATCCCTCGAAAAACTTTGCTTGATTTGGGTCTCCCGATCTCAGTTGTGGCACTTTTTGGTTCATTTGGAAAGTCTGTCATCTTTGTGGCCTCCCATTTATTTTCCTTTGTATTCTTTACTTCTTCATCAGATGATAAGATGCTACTTTTCAGGATACTGTTTATTTTTTTACTTCTCTCCCCTGATGCTTTCAAGTATGAACGTTTCTGTGATGATGTATTGTCCTCAACCCTGTGTGTAGGACCATGAAACCATCAGGAATTAGAGAACAGTTATAGCATATTCTAGCCTTCTCTTTAGTCTTCACAAATAAAAAAAATGTTCTTCAAAATATAAAAAGGTTAAAACATTAAAAAAAAAAAAAAAAAAAAAAAAGCTTGGAAATAAATGGCATCCCAAAGAATTGCGGTAATGTACACAAAAGTACACACATTGGGTCTGATTTAATAAAGCTCTCTAGGACTGGAGAGGATACAATTTCATCAGTGAAGCTGGGTGATTCAGCAAACTTGGAATTGATCTGGTCCAGGAATAAAAATATATGCATAGCAAATGACTGAGATCCAGTATTCCTGGAATGGATTCCTTCAGCTTCACTGATGAAAGTGTATCCTCTCCAGCCTCGGAGAGCTTTAATAAATCAGGCCCATTATCGCAATGCATAGGTGTGAAGTCGGCCTTAAACACTAACCTGTGGGTTATAATGTGACTCGTCTCGGATACAGCACAGCTGCTACCGCTTTCGTCATCTGAGATGTCATACACAGCCAGATTTGAAATCACAGCTGCTTTTCTCACATGTCCTTGGGTAAATAACTTGTTCTCTGTATTCTCTTCTCCAGTCATTTTTAATTTTTTCTTTTTTTCAAAATTTTCAAGAAAGTGCTTTGTCATTAGTTCTAGGTACGTTTTTAATGGCTTCTCAGATAACTGTTAAAAGTGAAAAAAAAAATTGTTATGCTGCTATACTGACCTTACACATAATAAATAAAACCAAGTCTATATGCTCTGGAACCTGAATCAAAATCTACATTGTAATGCATGCAATATTAGTCAAATCTTACACTTGACTGTGTTAGAGTTTACATTCTGTTCCCTCCTATGTATAGGGAACCAAGGGGGTATGTTGGAGTAGCTTAGTTGCTTTGCTGGAGAAGTTTGTGAATACTTGGCCATTACTATATGAGCTTGTCAGGCATACAGGCACACCTCAATAAATTAGAACATCATCGAAAAGATAATTTATTTCAGTAACTCAATTCAAAAAGTGAAACTTGTATTTTATATAGATTCATTACACACAGGGTGATATTTATTTCTTTACATTTTGCTGATTATGGCCTACAGGTAATGAAAACTCAAAATTCAGTATTTCAGAAAATTAGAATATAACAGAAAAATTAATAAGAATTAATTTTAATAAAGAAATGTTGGCCTACTGAAAAGTATATCCATGTGCGCACTCAATACGTGGTCAGGGCTCCTTTTGCCTGAATTACTATAAAGGTAGTATGGTGGCTCAGTAGTTAGCACTCTGGCTTTTGCAGTGCTGGATCCCAGGTTTAAATCTTGGCCAGGGCATAATTTGCATGGAGTTTGCAGGGTCTTTATGTATTTGTGTGGGCTAATGATAAATATATTTACAGCAGTCTAGGATTGGGGTGGTAAATAAGCAGAATGTCAGGGACCGGCCACAGCTTGACTTCAGATATTAAGGTTGCTACTTGCATAACAGGGCACTCCGGATTTCAGGGTCCTTCATGTGCTCCGATAATGACTAAAGGAACATTTGGACACCTGTAGGTGTCTTCTAGACATACCAATAACAGGTAACTACCTTGTTTTCCTTGTACAGGAAGTCCAGGTGTAGCACACTCCTCAGTTCATCCCTGCTACTGATACTGTGCTGCGTGCGAGGCAGTTCTTCATCCAAAGCTGCTCGTGTCTTCTTCAGCCCCTTTAATACAAAAAACAAAATATAAAACAGCACTAGACAACATAAAGAGTAAGAGACAAGGTGGCATTGGTACACATTAACACAATATGAAAATCCAAAGACATGTAAAGGAGAGATAGGTCCCCTATACAGGAGCTAAGAGTAACTCCCTGCAGGCCTGGGAAACAGTTTGTTGTCTTTGGTTGGGGTTTTAGTTCATGTGTGTAGTCACCACTTTGTATCTTGCCATGGAATTTGAATGCTAGAAGTGTCAGATCCTGGAAATGAAGCAGGGTAGCAGTCTGCCACACAGTGTCTGCCATATTGTGTGTTTGCTCTATATGCAATAGGTTCCATGCTGAAAAAGTGAGAAGTAGTGTGCAGCCCCCCACCATGTTCCATAGTTTATTTCAACATGACTACACATTGCCCCCAATGATGATTCCACAATGATAGAGCTTAAACGAGGAAACACCGGGGTAGGAGAGGGCAGAGTGACCCTGCATGGAAGGACTTATGTTTTAGTGGCTTGCGGAGGGGTTGTAGCATTGGAATAAACTGGAAATGGAGACCATGAGAGGTAAGTATACTACTTCTTCTATTGCAAGGAACTGGCATTTTATAAACCTGACATGGTTGTGACCAGGCAGGTGCTTCATTCCAGACAGGGCTGGCATGGCGTAAGTGCTGTGCAGGTACACAGGAGTTCATTTGGTCCCAGCAGCTGCAGGGGAAGCTGGGATGTGCTGGGTATTCTGACCTCCTATGCAGAGTTGTGCAGTTCAGTGATTTGTGACAGAAGATGACAGTGTTCAGTAAAGGAAACATGTTTTATTGCAGACAGTACATAGCATCTCCTTTTTTGCAATAAAGCCCTGCCTTGCAGTTTGTAAAAATTGAACTTTTTTCTGCTTTAAGGAAGAAGGGACATTCTTCAATCTATGTAGTATATAATGGACAAAGTGCAAGGCTTAGAAAGATGTAATACAGGTAGTCTCCAGGTTAAGGACATCCGACATATGGACAACTCCTAGATACGAAAGGGCCCCTGCTCCCGCGTGTGCAGGATGGAGGCTTAGAGGGGGAAGGGGGGCAGTTTGCTAAGCACAGCTGAGGTTTGTGGGTGATAAGGACTGCGCTCTTTTGTAAGCTCTTGTAACTTTTTAATGACCAAGACAAACGCTGCAGTTGATTCTTTTTGCATAATAAGGCACAGCTTGCTCCAGATGTTAATGAATGTCTAGGCTCCATAAAGTTTTTATTTTATTTTATACAGTAACTGACACCACACTGCCTAATAATATGTTGAGACAAACATCTGTCCTATTTGCAATTATTAAAATAATGTACCTGTTCTGAAACACATACAAATTCAACTTAAGAACAAACCTATAGCCCCTATCTCGTATGTAACCCAAGAACTACATCTACTCAAAGGGCATTTCCAGGGGGGTAAGGAGTATGGGCAGCATGGTGGCTCAGTGGTTAACACTCTGACCTTTGCAGCGCTGGGTTCCAGGTTTGAATCTCATCCAGGACACTATCTGCATGGAGTTTGCAGGTTCTCCCCGTGTTTGCATTGGTTCCTCCAACATTACAAAAACATGCAATTAGGTCAATTAGCTTTCCCCCCAAAACTTGACCTGAGACTGTGGTAATGACATATGACTATGGTAAGGAGTATGTAACACACAAACACTTCTTCCTCAATGCAAAATCCTCTCCAAGAACAAAATGTTTTGATAAAATCCTTCATGAGCTGCAATCATCCCCGGCACTAACCAGACCATGAATGCAGCAGTATCTATCGGCTTCCATGTTCATCCAGGGGGTGAGATGTACAGCCAGCCAGATCTCCATAAAGGTAAACAGCCCATTCTCCCCTCCTAGTGTGCAATACTCCCCCCACCTCTTAGGCTATGTACACACTTTATTATTATTATTAAACAGGATTTATATAGCGCCAACATATTATGCAGCGCTGTACAATAAATAGGGATTGCAAATGACAGATACAGACAGTGATACAGGAGGAGAGGACCCTGCCCCGAAGAGCTCACAATCTAGTAGGTGGGGGAATTTCACACACAATAGGATGGGAGATATGTAGTGGTGGGAAGTAATGAGGGTTTAGCAGACAGAAGAAGATGGGTAGGCAAGTTTGAAAAAATGGGTTTTGAACACTCTTTTAAATGAGCAGAAAGTAGGAGCAAGCCGAATAGGACGAGGAAGACCATTCCAGAGAGTAGGAGCAGCTCTAGAAAAGTCTTTTATCCGTGTGTGTGATGAGGTTATGAGTGAGGAAGTCATTAGTAGGTCATTGGAGGAGCAGAGAGAGCGGCAGGGGGAGTATTTTTTAACCATGTCAGAGATGTAAGTGGATAACTGTGGAGGGATTTGAAGGCAAAGCACAGGAGCTTAAATTTGATTCTAAGGTGAAATGGAAGCCAATGGAGAGAACTACAAAGAGATGTAGCGGAAGAGGAGCGGAGGGAAGGATGGATGAGTCTGGCTGCAGCATTCATAATAGATTGTAGAGGAGAGAGTCGGGTTAGTGGAATACCAGAGAGGAGGAGGTTACAGTAGTCCAGACGGGAGATGATAGGAGCGTGTACAAGGAGTTTGGTGGTCTCTGGGGACAGGTAGGGGCGGATTTTGGAGATGTTGCGTAGGTGAAAGTGACCGGACCTGGAAATGTTCTGAATATGGGGGGTAAATGGGAGGGCAGAATCAAAGGTGACACCAAGACAACGTCCATTACCAACACACTTGCAATGGTTCACGTCCGATAATCGGCTCAGGGTCGATATGGGACAAGAATCTGGCGTGTGTACGGCGCTCGTCGTCCACGGACGATGAACGATCCTAATGTAAGGAAGGGGGAGAGCGCACAGCAGGGTGCCGCTCTGTTGTTCGCCCCCTCCCCTCTGCGTAGAGCAGAATGATGATGTATGTACAGCACTCTTCATGCATCATGCAGTCATTTGAAAGGAACGTGAAAGATCCTCTCCAACAACAAATATTGCACGTGTGTATGCAGCCTTAGATTGTAAGCTCTTCGGGGCAGGGTCCTCTCCTCCTCCAGTGTCACTGTCGGTATCTGTGCATCATTTGCAACCCCAATTTATTGTACAGCTCTGCTTAATTGTTGGCGCTATATAAATACTGTTTAATAATAATAATTTTGTATGGGGGGTCCAGCGGTAGCCTGGAAGGGGCGCAGGAACATTTAAACACAGCCATGAGCCAAGCGAATGCCTACGGGCTATTTTTTGGATAACAGACTCACCCACTCACCTTGGTGACTTAGATGCCCCCCAATATTTTTAAGGGCCAGGGAGGGTTCCTATAAATGACCCACGCCCTGCACAGAAAGACTTTTCCTGACATTCTTCATAGACAGCCTTTAAGGAACTATTTATAAAAGCTCAGAGTGACCGCTGCCCTGCTGGAACAAGTCATCACACAGCGCTCACCTTCCTGCTGAGGAATTCTCTGACCAGGGATGCCGCCACCTCATCTATCCGGGGGCTCATCTCTCCCAGGCCGTGTTTAGGCCCGGTTACCAGGGCGTACTGTTACCATGGAAACAGCAAGGAGAGCTACCCGGCGTCTCCCTAAACTGCGCATGTCCAGTCTGGTGTGTTTAATTCATGTGGTACAGCCCTGATCCGCCCTCTGTATATACGTCGTACGGTGATCCCCGCCCCTGGATTCCAGACGTTGATTGGCTACTTCTGCAGGTTCGGGATTTAACTCCTTGTTGGCGGTCATCATGTGTAGAGCTGTGAGTGACATGCTGGTGACCCAATTACAATTACTGCTCACTTCCTAACGTAGGAATTGATAGGTGGAGAAAAATTGGAGCCTGGCAAAAGGCACAAACATCTATTAAAAAAATAAATAAAAACAATTTATATATATATATAAAAATCACAATTTGACTGCAGTTCCACTTAGCCTCGTAGTGGCAATGGTGACAATCTCCCACACCTGGTAACAGGTAACAGTTCTGATTGTATACATTAACAGAGTGTGCCAATGAATGAATAGCATGAAAGTTCTCCTAAAGATTTTTGCAGTGGACTATCTCAGTATATATTTTTAAATTAGTATTATTGATAACCACTAGGGTCAGCATTCTCTGCATTATCTAGGGCTAGCACTGTCTCAGTATATTCTTTTGTATTAGCTTTATTGCTAACTACAAGTGGCAGCATTCTCTGCAGTATCCAGATATAGACTGTCTCAAAATATATTTTTGAAATAGTATTTTTGATGGCCACCAGGGGCAGCATTCCCTGAGGTTTTCAGGGCTAGGACTATATATTTTTGAATTAGTACTATTGATGGTCACCAGGCCTGAATTCTCTACATTATCTAGGGCTAGGAAATCTCAGTATAATATTTTGTATTAGCTTTATTGCTAACCACTAGTGGCAGCATTCTCTGCAGTATCCAGGTCTGTCTTAATATACCGTATATATTTGAATTAGTATTATTGCTGACAACTAGGGGGCAGCATTCTCTGCAGTTTTAATGCATTATCCAGGTTAATGACTGTCTCAACATATAATTTTTTTTCTTGATGATCACCAGGGGGCAACATTCTCTGCAGTTTCCAGGTCTAGGACTGTCTCAGTTTTATTTTCTGTATTAGTTTTATTGCAAACCACTAGGGGCAGCAATCTTTGCAAGTACAGTATATATTTTTGAATTAGTATTCTTGATGGCCACCAGATGGCTAGATTGGTCATTGTCACATTATTATGAATCAATTTGTCCTTTGAATTCAACCAAAATCCCTCATCCTTATAACCCCAAACCTGCTGTCCATGCAGCAGAATAACCCATGGAGTGGGCTAAGTTAGGTCAGGGAGGGAGAGGTGAATCCAAGTGCACTTATTCATTAAAGTCAACAACTTTACACCAAGTTCACTATAAGAACCATTTTTGATACATTTATGCAATGCAATTACCACCTTCCCCACTCCCCTGTCAATTCTTCTCAAGGGGAATACATATGGTTCAATCAATAGTTTTTTTTTTCTCATAATGGTTGGTTAAAGATTTTGTTTCTCTGATTTTTCTTTAATTTGCTTTATTTTGATTTTAATGCTTGTAAAGACTTTTGCACCCACTCTAATCAACTTCTTACAACAAAATAATTTACTTTTCTTACTTTATTTCAGGTTTGTTGTATTGTGTTGCACATACAGGTGATGAACAGTAGGAGGCAGCAGATGTTCAGGTTTTCAATGTCAGCCAGGTGAATTATTTTTTGGCAGTGCTGCTGTTTGCACAAGGGTAATACAACATGACAATGGTAATAAATCCTTGCAGAAAATAACCGGATTAATTAAGCATTTCATTAACTGAGAACGACAAATACTGATTGTAGCTGGAGCTAATTTTAATCCGGAATTCAGCCTTAAGTCCCAGAGATCAATTTAAAAGAATGAATAATAACAAATACTATTGCCTGTATTATAATGAGTGGTTGAAGGTCACATAGTATAAAAATGCCCTGAATTTTCTTGCAATAGGGAAGGTTACAGCTCTTGGGCTGCATAACACAGCGGACTGGAATGCACTTCAATGCATGTGTAGCCTCAATACATTATTATATATGCTGGGTAGCCCGCTATAATGAAGTGAGGTGAACTCCAGTAGTGCCACCTATAATTTCCCTTGAATTGTCACCTTAATACCCCCAACACAAGAAGTGACCCCCATAACAAATAGAGCAATTTACCCCCATATAAGAAGTGCCCCAGAACAAATACAAACACTTCCCCAACCGAACACCACCTAATATCTCCAAATACCCCCATATCTCAAGTTACAGATGTGTAACTGCTGTGTCCTGATGCAGTGTAGAGACGACAGCCCCAAGATTTGAAGGTGACACACCTGGGGTGTTACGTGCTGTAATAGAAAACTTTTGGTGTCATTTCATGTTACAGTGCCTGCTTGTCTTAGATTTGCATATAAGCGAACCCCAAATGATTATCAGGGAACAGAGGGCAGGATACAATGACTGGCCAATGGGATGTGTGTAACCCAGGGCAAGCCCTGCCCTAGAGGAACCTTTAAAATCACCCTTAGGTTTTGGAGGGCTCCTGCCTAAAATTAATAAACCTTCAGTTTAGCATGCATAATCATCACATCCCACTGTAGAGCAGGCAGCCTACATGAGAGTGACAACACAACTTAGTTTTGTTTGCAGCCAGCAATGCTCAGGGGCAACATATGCTACAGTTTCCAGCTCTGGGACTCTTTATTTTTATATATATATTTTGTATTAGTCTTATTGCTGGCAGCACTCCACAGTTTCCAGGTCCAGGACTGTCTCAGTATGTCATAGTAAGGTAGTATTACTAATGGCCACCATGAGGCAGCATTCTCTACAATTTCCAGGTCTAGGACTGTCTCAGTATCTGATACAGTACTTGGTATTGTTGTTCACCACCAGAAGCCAGCAAGTCTCTGCAGTTTCCAGGTCTAGGACTGTCTCAGTGTAAATTTTTGTATTAGTTTTGTATTAGTTTTTTTGCTGGCCACCAGGAGGCAGCACACTGTTTCCAGGTCTAGTATGTGATACTCAAGTAGTATAACTGATGGCCACATGGAGGCAGCATTCTCTACAGTATTCAGGTCTGGGATAATACTCAGTTAGTATTATTGCTGACCACCAGGGGGAGCATGCTTTGCAAATTGCAGGTCTAGGATTGTCTCAGTATCTGATACAGTACTTGGTATTATTGCTCACCACCAGGGGGCAGCAGGTCCCAGCAGTTTCCAGGACTAGGACTGTCTCAGTATATGATACACAGTTATTATAATTGCTCTCCACCAGGTGGCAGCATTCTCTGCAGTTTCCCATAACTATCAATGGCAGTTGTGTTTGTAAGTATCAGGTTGATAAGAAGCCATTTGTTCCCTAATTCCCCAAAATCCAGCACCCTCAGAACCCCAAACCTGCAGCCCATTCTCATGACGGGGACTGCCATGGAGGTGGAGGAGTAGGTTAGATTGTTGTATTGGAGGGTTAAGATGTTCCTAGACTGTAAACCCCTCTGGGTAGGGTCCCCTCCTCCTGTGTCATTGTCTGGATTCTGTCATTTGCAACCCCTATTTAATGTACAGCACTGCGTTATGTTGGGGCTATATAAATCCTGTTTATTATTATTATTAATATTATGAAAAATAATATTAAAAATAAAGTAAAGTGATGATTAAAGTGAACAGCTTTGTACCAAGGTCACTACAAGGACCATTTTTAAAACATCTTTGGAATGCAAAATATATTAGAATATTAGGACCACCCAAAAATCAGGCCAGGGTGGTGGTAAAGTGGCTAGCACTCTGACCTTTGCAGCGCTAGGTTCAAGTCTCAGCCAGCACTCTATCTGAATATAAATACTGTATTATAATAATGACAGTAGGAAGAATTATGTGAAAAGAAATAGTAGAGTCTTTCTATGGCGGAAAGTAGTCTCAAGGGTTGGGCTGATAAAAGGAAATGATTTTCTGCATTGCAATGGTAAAGTGATGGAACCTGGACTGCACACCTATCCCTTGTCGAAATGCAATGGATTGTACTTTCACTTATTCACATACTACTTTCATCTTCCACGGCCTTTTCTTGATCTCTTCCTTTTGTGTGAGTAAATATGTTCTCCTTGTTTAAATAATCAATTCCTAATTACTCAACATACCATGCAGCGGTTTTCTGCTTCTTCATTCTTGCAATTTTTATTATTTATATTTAATTTTTTTAATTTGTTATTATTTCATTGTTTGTTATTTGTTATTATATAAATGTTATTTTATAACAAGCATTTCCTAAACACATGCTGCTTTGAATATATTGTATTCATGTCTTTGTGAGAGTTGTCATACAGAACGCCCGGCACGCCCTCCGCCAGGACACATTTTGTTAGCAATAAAGCTGAAAGTTTCTTTGCCAAGATGCAGAACGATGTTTGGAAAAAGAATTTTGGATTCGTCCCTGAAAATGAATCTGTTTAACATTTTCCCTCATATCTCCGATCCTCTCCACCTCCTGAATTGGATTGTGGTATACTCCAGTAGTAAATGGTGCTTCACATTGTGATCAGTGCAAGAATCCATTCCTCTGTAGTTCATAGGATCAGAATTCCTATTCTTACCTATTATAAGCTCTGCCAATATCTGACCACATGTTACTCAAATGCCATTGGGGAAAACATTGGCCATAGCACTGGGAATCCAGCAAAGTCACCGGGGATTTCTGATACTATTACCGAATCCTCAAGAACCAAACACACTTCCAGCATTGGTGGGTCATCATGTATGATGTGAAGTTACAATGCTGGATGACATGACTGACACCTTCCATCTTTGTAAATAAATCAATTTAAGTTAAAGTTGTGTGTACTGTCTATATTGGCTAACATTTTATTTTTGGGTTGTATGGACGGGTTACTAATTTACCCTTGAACCCACTTGCCTGGGAAGGGGCACTAACCTAATTAAAAGAGCTCCCGGAATAAAAAAAAAACGTACAAATGAATGATCTTACGGTTAATACAAATCTCTAGGCAGCGTTCAGCTGTTTGCAAACTTCATGCAGATAATGTCAACATCAGTTGAGGATCTACTGATCCAACCATTAAAGCCAGAGGCATCCTGCTTGGAAGTACTGGAAGTGTTATAATGGCTTATGGAGGGCTTGAAGCATTGGAATGAATAGGAAATGGAGACCATAGAGAGGTAAGTATACTACTTCTTCTATTGCAAGGAACTCGCATTTTATGGAATATGGACCTCAGTTAGTAATACTGATTGTCACCAGGGGGCAGCATTCTCTGCAATTACCAGGACTAGGACTGTCTCAGTACATGATACTTAGCATTATTGCATACCACCAGGGGGCAGCATTCTCTTTAATTATCAGGTCTAGGACTGTCTCAGTATGTGATATTCAGTATTATTGCTGACCACCAAGGGGTAGCATTTTCTGCAGTTTCCTATGACTATCAAAGGTAGTTTAATTGGTTATTAATAGGCTGATTAGCAGCCATTTGTCCCCCAAATTCAACCAAAGTTCAGCATCCTCAGAACCCAAAACCTGCAGCCCATCTCCATGAGAAAGACCCCCCACGGATGTCTGGGGGGGGGGCAATGTTAGGTCAACATAGGAAGGTTAAAAAGGGTAAGTGAACTCAAGTGAAGTGATAACATGTACGGCTTTGTACCAAAGGACAATTTTTTATTCATCTTTGGAATGATAATATATGAGAATTGTAGGACCACCCAGATGACAGTGGGAAGAATTAGGTACGAGTGAAAAAAATAGCACATAGCCGGTGGTTGTCAGTATTGGTCACACTGCATTGATTTTTGTATCATGGGTTGCAATGGTAAAGTGCATGATCCTGCATTGATGGAACCTGGACAACACATCTATCACATATTTACTTATTAGTTATAATAATCAATTACTAAATACTCAACATACCATGCAGCGGTTTTCTGCTTTTTTACAAGTGTTATAATTTATATTTTTATGTATTTATATGTAATTATTTAATTCTTGTTATTTATTATTATTTAAATGTTATTTTAATATAAGCATTTCCCAAGCAAATGCTGCTACTCTTCGAATATATTGTATTCATCTATGGCTGTTAGAAAGAAAAACCTAAATTTAATAATGTGTTACTACTTTACATGATTTACAATTAAAGTATAATGAACTTATATCATACAGTTTTTTCTAGAGCTAATAGTTTGTTACAGTCAGTGAGACCAGTAATAATTAGTGAAATGCAGAAATATTTGCAAGATCAACGTGAGGATTCACTCTTCTATTGCAAGGAACTGGCATTTTTTAGACCTAGCAGAGTTTTTAAAACTGAACTAAACTCAAAGTGCAGGGGGTCAAAAGTATATAATGCAGAAATTGCAGTTTGAGAAATATGGGCAGCACGGTGGCTCAGTGGTTAGCATTCTGGCCTTTGCAGCGCTGGATGCCAGGTTCGAATCTTGGCCAGGACTCTATCTGCATGGAGTTTGCATGTTCTCCCCGTGTTTGCGTGGGTTTCCTCCGGGTACTCCGGTTTCCTCCCACATTCCAAAAACATGTGGTTACGTTAGTTGGCTTCCCCTAACATTGAACTAAGACTCTGATAATGACATATAGCTATGTGACCATTAAGGGTGGAGAAGACACAAAGACATATCTCTATGCAAGGACCAGGGGCAGAGAGCACACAGAGTCTTAGTATAAATATTTGGTTTTAATTTTATTGCTGACAACCAGGGGGCAGAATTTTCTGCAGGATCCAGTTCTTGGACTGTCTTGGTATATTATTTTAATTATTACCAGTTTTTAAATAGCACCAACATATTACGCAGCACTCTACATTAAATAGAGATACATTTTTGTATCAGATTTATCATTGGCCACCAAGGGGCAGCATTCTCACTAGTTTCCAGGTTTAGGACTGTCTCAGTATATGATACACAATGAAATAGAAACTATGTAAACATAAGACTTAGGTTGAAGCAGAAAAGAAAGTGACACAATTATTTTTGTTTAGTGAACTGAGAGATTGTTTCAGCTTTTATTTCAAGAGTTAAATAAAAGCCAGGTTAGTACACATAGAATGGGGTGTAAACTCCAATCCAAAATTGTCTTATTGGAAGAAATTGGACTTGAATACAAATTTCAAAATAACTTTATAGAAAATTATTGACAATGTCATATGGAAATAATAGGTGTAAGTCTTACCCCTCAAACATCTGAGAGTATTTCCATTATTGCGTCTGATTTATTAGATTAATGTGAGTGCTAAAATGTTTTCAAAGATTTTGGCTAATAGATTGCAGCTTTGTTGCCTAATTTGATATTATCCTTTCAGGTGGGCTTTTGTTCGAGGGTGTTCCGCTTTCGCCAATATACGTAAAGTGCTGGCGGCCCTGGAACATGCAAAGAGCAATTTGACTGATGATATTGCAATTATTGCGTATTGATGCCGAGAAGGCTTTAGAGTGTTAATGTGGAATGGCTCTTCTCAGTACTATGCAAAATAGGTTTTCGGGGTCCATACCAATCCCTTCTTCAAGCAATGTACACTTCGCCAGAACCTAGAGTCCACATTTCAGGTTTTTTATCTCATAATATACCACTTGAAAGGGGGAGGGCTGCCCCCTTTCTCCTTTATTATTTAACCTGGCCCTGGAACCGTTGGTGCGATATTTAGAAGTATCCCCAGATCTTTATGGTCTGGGAATTGACGATTGTGAGATAAAAACGGCATTTGTTTGTGGATGACATTCTGCTATTCACCTCGGACCCGACTATGGATCTGCTGTTTATACAATTTTCCAACAATTTGAGCAGTGGTCGGACTGAAGGTGAATGTGGATAAAAGTGAGGTGTTGGCCTTGACCCCGAGGAAGAAGTCCTGTTGGGAAGAAACATCCCTATTCCTGATTGCCAGGGACTATATAACGTATTTAGGGGTTAGAATAGGGAGACAACCTACCTCAATTTATGATTTGAACTATGTTCCTTTGATCGCAAAAATGAAAAAGAACTGGAATTGTGGCATAATCTCTCACTGTCTATGTTTGGAAGGATTTATATGATAAAAATTAGGAAAGAGGCAAAAGTCGTTCTCAAAACTTATCTACCCCTTTTAAACCATACCAATATTGCTGAAGCGACATGATGTGTAAAGTTTGAACAAGTCATTTCTTAATTTTATTTTGCAGGGTAAGCGTCCTCGTATATCTCTACCAAAGCTTTATTTGGCTTTATCGGAAGAGGGAACTAATTTTCCCAATATTAGATTGTACAGACTGGCATATTTTACACGGCATATATACGACTGGAATAAAGGTTCATCTTTCGCATCAAATTATTCTCTAGAGAAGGCTATTGTTTCTCCCTGGGACCTTAGTGTGATATTACACTGTAAGTTGTCTTCCCTTTCTCCGCATCTGAAACACGTTATATTATTCAGGAATACTATATTTGTGTGGAGAGAGGTGAGAAGGAAAATGGGACTGGCCTTTGGATTATCAAAATACCTACCTTTTGCTGGCAATCCTATGATTCTTTATGGTGGTACTCCAACGATAGATCATTCTGGGCCTAGAACGGGCAGGGGATCTTTTTGAATCTGAGAGAGTTAGATTCCTCACCCTTACGGAATTATTTGGAAAGTTATCTTTACAAGTTGCTACAGTACACCTTATGTACTATCTACAAATTGTGAGTTATTTAAAATCTTGGTTGGAGATTATATTGGGGCATTAAGGCATAATTTTAATAATTTACCACAGTTGTCTGTCCCCACTATCACAGACTTATACAGATCTCTGAAGTGCTATATGGGTGGAACCCTGGATAACACAAAGGATATAGAAGATGTAGTGGACAAGATTCTCCAGGGTGACCAAACAGTATGATCAACGAAATTTAGAGGGAAACCCATTTTAAAATTATTCATAGGGCATAGAAGTTGGTTAAATCTACCACGGGACAGGCACAGGACCGCTATTTGGATTTTTCTTTCCACAAATGCAAAGCCCCCTCAGCATCGCTTACACATCGCTTGTGGAAATGCCCTCTAATTGTACATTACTGGCAAAGGGTATTACAGTATGTCCATCCTGTTACGGGATTTTTTGTTTCGGCTAATGCTGTACTGTGGCTGTTTGGTTCCTGGGATGAATTCCCTGATCTTGTTCTGAGCAATGGCAATAAAGGGTGGATTTCGATCTGCCTCTTGGCCACAAAACGAGCTTTAATGACAACTTGGACTGATTTATTACAACCTAAACTTGATATCAGTATTCGGGCCGTAAAATCTGTGTTCTTTAAGGAAATATTCAAAGCAGAAATGCAAGATGACAAATTTATTGATAAGTTTCCATCACAATGGTACCTCTTTATGCAACAGTCTTTCTCGACTTCCCAAGTGTTGGAGATATTAAGGCCCTTTGGTCAATCCACGTGGTACATTTTAAATAATGTTTATTATAGCTTAAAATATGCATGGCAGTGTTATATTATGGTAGCTTCCTTGCTTTTTTCCTGATTTGATCTGGATTTTGTATATGTTTGTATTTGTGTATATTACAAAATCTTAATAAAAAGTTTTCCAAAAAAAAGATGTGTAGGTGTTGAAGGGGTGTTATGAGTTATGTGATATATATGTTGTGGCATAGCACGGGGGATCAATCATGGAAACGAGATGCTTACAGGGCAGATTAGTGGCAGCAGACTCCAAAAGTCCAAAATAACAGCAGTTTTTTATTGTTTAGGCAAGTGGTACAGCACACTATCCAGTACTTCATAACAAAACAATAAAAAAGTAGCCTGACTGGGCATCTGGCTACCTCACTTAGGTGCCCTCTCCTACTAACACATACACTATATCAGTACTGTTTTGTAGTACTGTTTGGCCGCTGGCTTTCCTGGAACCCTCGGGCTCTCTCAGCCTAGAACTCTCTGGCTCTCTCTCAGCCTGGAATCCACTCTGGCTCTATCTCAACCTGGAACCTTCTGGCTCTCTTTGCCTGGAATCCACTCTGGCTCTCCCTTAGCCTGGAATTCACTCTGGCTCTCTCTCAGCCTCTTGCTGATCAAATTCCTCCTCAGCCTCTGGTTGATCACTCACTCTCTTTGCACCTGAGTGCAGGTGAATATAACCCAAATCAGGGTTGGGTTGGGCCAAGGAACCCACCCATTCACTCCCTTGGCCGGCTCCAGAGCCCTAAAGAACCTGGTTTCTTCCTAAAATTCTGTACATCTATTAACACTTTATATTCCCTGGAGCCAATAATGCAATTTCCCTGCCACCCTGGACACTCTGTCACGATGTGTATATGAATAATAATAATAAATTTGGTTATAGAATCAGGAATTGCAATAGAGAAATTAGGATACAAGTAATCTACAAAAAATGAATGATACAATGATTGTTGAAGACAGATTATGATATATTATATTTAGGAGATCATGTTCCATTACAATCTACAAATAAAATTGAATACATGAACAAAGAGGAGCATAGTAATCGTTAATTGATTAAAGAAATAATAAATATATAAAATTTTTACAAAGTAACATTGCATTGGATGCCTAAGTAATCATTCATTCAAACACAATATACAATATATCTTCAAGCGCAAACATGGAAACAAAAATGTAATTTATATGAAAGAAAAGAATAGATACAGCATGCAGTCCCTAACTGATACTCTCTATCCTATAACAACTGTTAATCTAATCAACACCCTAACATTCACTCAATATTCTATTTTAGGACAATTCTATAATCCGTATCTCCCTATTTAAACACTTCATAAATGCAAAACTTATGCTGTATCTATTCTTTTCTTTCGTATAAATTGCATTTAAAAGCTAAAATAGGCGAAACGCAAGATCCTTGCTTTGATCTTGCAAATCATTCTGCATGTGACAAATTATTACTGGTCTCACTATTTGACTGTAACAAACTATTAGCTCTTGAAACAACTGTATGCTATAAGGTAACTTTTTTTATATTATAAATCATGTAAAGTAGTAACACATTATTAAATAAAGGTTTTCGTTTTTAACTGCCATGGTTAAGTGCCTTAAAGCCTTCCTTTCTTTTCTTTCTTAATTCTTTCCTTTCCCAAAATTTGAATTATTAAACTCAGCACTATCTAGGAATACCTAGACTATAACAAGTAATTCCTCTCCTCTGGTACCTTCCTTTTCTTGTTTTATATTATATTCATGTCTTTGAGATTTGACATACAGAATGTCCGGTACGCCCACGGTCAGGTAAAAGTTTGTTAGCAATTGGGCTGAAAGTGTCTTTGGCCGACAAAGAATTGATTTTGTCATAATCCAGTAGTAATTTCTGTTTCACATTGTGATCAATGCAAGAATCCATTCTTCTGTAGTTAATAGGATAAGAATTCCTATTCCTAACTCCGATAAGTTTTGCCAACATCTGACCATATGTTACTCATATGCAATTGTGGGAATTTCAGATACTATTACTGAATCCTTAAGAAGCAAACACACTTCCAACATTGGTGGGTCATCATGAATGATTTGGATTTCACTTTCAAATCCAAACAAATCTTACAAATGAATGAATTTACAGGTATTACAAATCTCTATACAGAATTTAGCTGTTTGCAAACTCCATGCAGACAATGTCCTGGACGAGAATTAAACTTGAAATCAAGCACTGCAAAGGCCACAGAGATATTCTCTGAGCCAATATCTGTCACAGATCCACTGCTCCAACCAACAGAGGCGGAGGCACCCTGCATGGAAGTACTGGAAGTGTTATAGTGGCTTATGGAGGGCTTGCAGCATTGGAATCAATATGAAATGGAGACCATAGAGAGGTAAGTATACTACTTCTTCTATTGCAAGGAACTCGCATTTTATAGACCTGACAGGGTTTTTAAATCTTAGACTCAAAGTGCAGGGGTCAGATATATACAATGCAGAAAGTGCAATGTGAGAAACATGGGCAACACAGTAGCTCAGTGGTTTGTGGTCTGGGCTTTGCAGCACTAGGTCCCAGGTTTGATTCTTGGCCAGGACTCTATCTGCATGGAGTTTGCATGTTCTCCCTGTGTTTGTGTGGGTTTCCTCCCACATTCCAAAAATGTTAAGTTAATTGGCTTCCCCCAAAATTGAGCTTAGATGATAATATTTGACTATGCAAGGGCTAAGGCAGAGAATGTGCAAAGTGTGAATAAGTCACACAGTGTAAAGGCTAGGGGCAGACAACACACAGTATAAGGGCTATGTGTAGGCAAATCACACACCAAAGACATATACCTATGCAAGGGCCAGGGGCAGAGAGCACACAAAAGCCAAGTGTGTAAGTCACACAGTGCAAGGGCCCATGGCAGAGGACACACACACAGTGTGAGAGCCATGTGTAGGCAACTCACACACCAAAGACATATCTCTATGCAAGGACCAGGGGCAGAGAGCACACAAAAGCCAAGTGTGTAAGTCACACAGTGCAAGGGCCCATGGCAGAGGACACACACACAGTGTGAGAGCCATGTGTAGGCAACTCACACACCAAAGACATATGGCTATGCAAGGGCCAGGGCTAGAGCACACAAAGAGTCTTAGTTTATATTTTTTGTTTTAATTTGCTGACAACCAAGGGCAGCATTTTCTGCAGGATCCAGTTATCTGATTGTCTTTGTATGTTATTATGACTGTCTTAGTATCTTCAAAACATATTACGCAGCACTGTACATTGAATAGGAATATATTAGGAATAAATAGGAAATGGAAACCATAGAGAGGTAAGTATACTACTTCTTCTATTGCAAGGAACTGGCATTTTATAGACCTGACAGAGTTTTTAAAGCAAAACTAAACTCAAGGTGCAGGGGGGCAAAAGTATATAATGCTGAAATTGCAGGTTAAGCAATATGGGCAGCATGGTGGCTCAGTGGTTAGCTTTCTTTGGCCTTTGCAGCACTAGGTCCCAGGTTCAAATCTTGCCCAGGGCTCTATCTGCATGGAGTTTGCCTGTTCTCCCTGTGTTTATGTGGTTTACCTCCCACACACCAAAAACATGAGGTTAACGTATTTTGGCTTCCCCTATTATTGACCTTAGACTGTTATAATGACATATGACTAAGCAAGGGCTAAGGGCAGAGAAGACGCCACGTGTCAATAACTCACACGGTGCAAGGGCTATGTGTAGGCAATTCACACACCAAAGACATATCACTATGCAAGGACCAGGGGCAGAGAGCACACAGAGTCTTAGTATATATTTTTTGTTTTTATTTTATTGCTGACAACCATTTTCTGCAGGATCCAGTTCTTGGACTGTCTTGGTATATTATTTTAATTATTGAACTGTTTTTATATAGCGCTAACATATTATGCAGAACTGTACAAAAAATATTGATATATCTTTGTATTAGATTTATCATAGGTAGCATTCTCTCTAGTTTCAAGGTCTAGGACTGTCTCAGTGTATGATACAGAATAATTATTTTGATGGCCTTTGGGGGCAGCATTCCCTGAAGTATTCAGATCTAGGACTGTTTCAATATATATTTGTGTATTAGTTTTATTGCTGACCCCCAGGGAGCAGCATTCTTTTCAAATACCAGGTCTAGGATTGTCTCAGTATATGATATTCATTTAGAACTAGTTATGGCTTCCAGTGGCAGCAATCTCTGCAATGTCTTGGTTCATGACTGTCTCAGTATATGATACACAATTAGTGTTATTGATGGCCACTAGGGGGCAGAAATCTCTGAAGTATCCAGGTCTAGGTCTTTGTCTGTATATATTTTTATATTAGTTTTATTGATGGCCACCATGGGGCAGAATTTTCTGCATTTTTGAGGTGTAGGACTGTCACAGCATATATTTTTTTATAATACATTTATTGCTGGCCACCAGGGGGTAGCATTCACTGCAGTATCCAGGTCTAGGAGTGTTTCAGTATATATTTTTGTTTTAGTTTTTTTGCTAACCACTAGGAGCAGCATTCTCAGCGATTTCCATGTCTATGACTGTCTCAGTATATGGTACTCAATATTATTTCTGACCACCAGGGGACAGCAATTCTCTGCAATTTCGAGGTTTAGGTCTATCTTGGAATATGAACCTCAGTTAGTGTTACTGATGATCACCAGGGGGCAGCATTCTCTGCAATTACTAGGTCTAGGACTGTCTCAGTATGTGATACTTACCGGTAGTTAGCATTATTGCATACCACCAGGGGGCAGCATTTTCTGTAATTACCATGTCTAGGACTGTCTCAGTATGTGATATTCAGTATTATTGCTGACCTCCATGGGGTAGCATTTTCTGCAGTTTCCTATGATTATCAAAGGTAGGTAAATTTGTTATTATTAGGTTGATTAGCAGCCATTCATCACCCAAATTCAACCAAAATCCAGCATCCTCAGAACCCCAAACCTGCAGCCCATCTCCATGAGGAAGACCCCCATGGATGTTCGGGGAAGGTTAATCGGGGTAAGCGGGGTGAAGTGATAAAGTGTACAACTTTCATCTTTGGAATGATATTATGTGAGAATATTAGGACCACCCAGATGACAGTGGGAAGAATTAAGTATGTGTGAAACAAATGGCACACATATGGCATATGGCCGGTGGTTCTCAGTAGTGGTTACACTGCATTTATCATTGCAATGTGGAAAAGGATACAAAAATCAAGTGATGGAACCTAGACTGCACACCTAGGTCTAGAGATGTCTCTGTATATATTTTTGTATATGTTTTAGTGATGGCCACCAGGGGCAACATTCTCTGCATTTTTGAGGTCCAGGACTGTCACAGTATTAATTATTGCAATTCCTTTTTTACTGACCACCAGAGGGCAGCATTCACTGCAGTATCCAGGTCTAGGACTGTTTAGGTATACATTTTTTGTTTTAGTTTTATTGCTTACCACTAAGTGCAGCATTCTCAATTTCCAGGTCTAGGACTTTCTCAATATATTATTATTATTATTATTATTAATAAACAGGATTTATATAGCGCCAACATATTACGCAGCACTGTACATTAAATAGGGATTGCAAATGACAGACTAATACAGACAGTGATACAGGAGGAGAGGACATATACCGTATATAATACTCAATAATATTTTTGACCACCAGGGGGGCAGCAATTCTCTAGAATTTCGGGGTTTAGGTCTATTTTGGAATATGGACCTCAGTAAGTATTAATGATGGTCACCAGGGGGCAGCACTCTGCAATTACCAGGCCTAGGACTGTCTCAATACATGATACTCAATTTGTAATAATGATGGCCACTGGGAGGCAGCCCTTCTCAGTACATGATACTTAGTTAGTATTATTTCCTACCACCAGGGGGAAGCATTCTCTGCAATTACCAGGTCTAGGACTGTGTCAGTATAGGATACTCAGTATTGTTGCTGACCACCAGGTGGCAGCACTTCTCTGCATTTTCGAGGTTTAGTTTCAGTATCTAAACCTCAGTTAGTTTTAGTGATGGCCAGTGGGAAGAAGTAAGTACATGTGAAACAAATGGCACACATATGGCACATGTCTGCTGGTTCTCAGTAGTGGTTTTCACTGCATTGATTTTTGTATCCTTTTTTGCATTGCAATGGTAAAGTGATGGAACCTGGACTGCACACCTATCCCTTGTCGAAATGCAATGGATATCACAATTACGTATTCACATTTCATCTTCCTCTGCCTTTTCTTAAACTCCTCTTTTTGTGTGAGTAAATATTTATAACTAAATTTAATAATTAATTCCTAATTATTCATCATACCATTTTCTGCTTTCTGCTTCTTTATTCTTGCAATTGTTTTTTATATTTAATTTATTTGTTATTTAATTCTCTTTATTTCTTATTATTTAAGTGTTATTCTCTAACAAGCATTTCCTAAACACATGCTGCTACCCTTTGAATATATTGTATTCATGTCTTTATGAGATACAGAACGCCCGGCACGCCCTCCGTCAGGACACAGTTTGTTAGCAATAAAGCTGAAAGTGTCTTTGCCGAGATGCAGAACAATGTCTGCAAGTGGAATTTTGAATCCGTCTCCGAAAATGAATCTGTTGAACATTTCCCCTTATAATTCGAATCCTCTCTATCTTCCGAATTAGATTGTTTTATAATCCAGTAGTAATTGCTGCTTCAATGCAAGAATCCATCCTTGTGTAGTTCGTAGGATCAGATTTCCTATTCTAACCTATTATTAAGCAAGATTTATATAGCGCCAACATTTTACACAGCTCTGTACAATTATTAATTAATTATTAAGCCCTTCCAATATCTGACTATATGTTAACTAAAGCAATTGGGGAAATAGCCGTCATAGCGCTTGGAATCCGGAGAAGTCACCTTGGATTTATTGCTCTATTATCTAATCTTTAGGAAGCTAACACACTTCCAACATCGGCAGGTCATCATAATTAATGTGGATTTACAATGCTGGATGGAATGATTGACATCTATTTGTGTAAATAAATCAACTTTTTTAGGAAAGATATGTTTGCACCTTTATTTTACCTTTTGGGTGAATGGGTGGCCTACCAATACCATATTACCCATTGGCCTGGGAATGGGCACTTATCTTTTTAAAGGAGATTCCAGAATCCAATGTAAATCTTACAAATGAATGTACATACAGTAAATATAAATCTTTAGGCAATTTTGAGCTGTTTGCCTGGATTTCAGCTTTTACGCTTGGCACAATAATGAAAATACAGCACAAGATATGCTTTGGAGAATTGATAGAAGTGTTACAAAGAAACACATGTAGACAGTGAACAAACGCTCTGACATTTACAATTCTAAGGTCTTGTCCCATGCACAGATTTACAGCAGAAGGATATTGTCAGTTTGATGTCACTGTGGTTAAATTGCGCCCAGTTTTGTTTTGGAACACAATAAGGGGAAGGGGTTTGGGAGAGAATCCTTGAATAACCCAGGAATACGATGACTTGAAAAGAATGGAGGATCTGGACATTTACTACTTTCCTGCTTTCTTCTTCCTACTGATGTGCCAACTTCACATCCTTAGGCTGTGTATCCTTAATAAAGGCAAGCATGTGTTTCCAGCCTACACTGACGCCAATACTCCTGTGTGTTGGCAGACAGGAAGACGAGTGGGAATAGAATGGTCGGACCCCCTCCTGGAGTCTAAGAACATCACCTCTGCAGCCTGGGAAGAAATGTCCTGGGTTCTGGATAGGTTAGAGTCCGCTTTATTGTCATGATCACATAATAGCATTGACATTTTTACTTTTTTTCGTGATAAAAAATACTTGTTGTGTTCACATGCTAGAGAACATGCAGAACATGCAACGAAGTCAGATATAAAGTCAACCTGTGGCACCTAGGTACATGAGCTATCCTATATACTAAAACTCCTGTAGGAATGTATTGTTGTGCAGTTTTTAATGGCTTCTTTTGTGTTCTCTGCATTGCATTAGCTAGATTCTTCTACTGCTTTTCCCAACATTTTACCATTGAGGAACCCTTGAAACCATTTGGAGAACCCCTACTAAAACCAATTTTTTGCGACACAATGGTAAAAAAAGTTTGTTGACCCTCTACCATGGCAGGTAACATAAAACTTTTATAGACACCTAAAAACATAATTAGAGTCATGTAACTGGTTCTACTAAGTGGTGCTGGCCGTAGAGCAATGCGGGGAACATCACATGGGAGGTCAGTCAGCCAAAGTTCAAGGAATTCCCTGACAAACTCTAAAGGAACCAGAGGATTCCATGGAACCCTGATTGAGAATTGAGCTTTATTGAGTAGGCTCCAGATTGCTGTGGATTGATGTGGGGAGATTTATTTATTCAATCTCTTAGGTTTGACCATGACTTAAAAAAAACAGCTAAGCCATGTTCTCGGTAAGTACATTTTATAACTGGGATCCTTTCACTGCTACATTTTGTGTTTGGCTTGGGACCTCCAGTTCTAGACGGCTTGGACACACCAATGAATCACATTGTCGTAATTATCACTCAAATTATTGATATACCTCTTGAATACATTGATATACATATATATGTATTCTATTAATGTAAACTCATACTGATTTATAAGACAACCTCGTTAATAACTTTTGGTATACACATTGAAAATCTTTGGCTACATGAATAACTATATTTGATTTTATTACATTCTCCTTTTCATTCAGCACATAAATACTCAAGTCTCTCTATTCCCTAAGAAAGCCACTTTTGAGCGAAACACATTGGGAAATTGAGACATTATAATTGTTTGAGTATAATATTTTCGTTTCTTCTATTTTTTTGTTACTTTGTGCACTAAAATTTGTAAATTACTTCTATGGTGATAATAGAAATACTATGTCTAGAGCATTTATCTAGCATAGAAATTTATGTCAACAAGCATTTTTTTTTTCATCTACTTTATTTTTTGAACACATGAATAAATGCAACTACACACTGAAAAAGAAATCCTGCCTAAAAGAGCCTGCTTTTTCTCCTTTTTACCCTTTACATTGTTATACACCTTCATAAGACTACTTGTATCATATTTTCTTATGAAATCTGTGATGCCAAAAAACATGATGCCTACCTTGTGCTGAAAAGAATACTTATCCTGTGCAAAATATGGCCCAATAACCCCCTTCTTTTTTCCCTGACCCTCCATTTGTCAATCAAAACTACTTCCCTACAACTATATCCTGTGCTTTCAGTTGGAGGTCCCAAATAGCCCATGAGAAGATAAATTAACAAAAGTAACTTTTTCAGCAATATTTGGCTTTAGTTCTCCTGCAAAATTCTTTTCTGCCACTAGATGTCCTCCCACTAATGACCAATGTTTTCAAACCCTTTCCTCTGAACCCAGGTTGTCCTCTAATGAGTTTTTACTTCTTTGAGCATTGTCCTTGTTGGTTATTGATTTCTTCTGCTGCACAGGGACTGCAAGATACTAATACTGAGTCAAGTGCAAGTACACTTATTTTGTATACATTCTAATAATTGTGGAGCTGCATTATTGTGTTTAGCTCAGATTTACCATTTTGCTGCTGAGAACTCCTGGATACTGAGAGTGGGGATGGGAAGATACGATTGGCTTTATTGTTAAAGAAAATCATAAAATCTTCAATTCCTGGACTTCAGGGGGCGAACTAACATCCTCCTGTATGACAGTCAGTTGTCTCTCTACAATGGGACGGGGTGTACTATAGAGCCTGGTACATTCTGTTCTGTCCTTGTTTCCTTTCTCCAAGTTTTTACAGGAAACCCCCCCAGGATATGTAAGGAGGGAGACGCTTGTGCTGGGGAATCTTGCAGCTGATGGCTCTGCATGCAGTTTATAACCTCCTCAAACTTTTTTTTCTGTCTGTGACAAACCTCCAGGAAAGCTAAGTAAAGATTATATAAGGGGAATGAGAAAAGTTTGGTTCATGAAAGCATTGGCTGCAAGATATACAGTAAAAAACAGCTTTCACAATAAAATGGATTTGGTTTATGCTGTTTAGTGACAGATAAATCAATTTTAAATCTTGTCTTAGGGTATCTAGATGTATTGGGGCAATAGTGTTGCACCAACATATTACCTCCATATTATCCTATACCCCTTCCCCATAAGTGTGCACAATACTTGGCTGCCATATAAAGAAATATAACATTGCAATTTGTTGCAAATATTCTATCTAACCAACAGGTGGCACTCTAGCCTCTGTCGCACATCATTTGCACAATTCATTTTCATCTGTGCTGAAACAAGTCGGATGTTACAGAACTCAATGGCTTGATTTATCAATGCTCTGCAAGAGAAGATAGATTATCATGGGGAAAACCTAGGAATGGTAGAAGGCCTTTTTCAAAGTCCACCATTCTGCAGTGAGAAACACATTCAGGGCAATTGCCAATCTTCACACGGGTGGATGTCCCAACAAATTCCCTCCAAGTTCAGACCATGCAATGATCAGAGAAACATAAAAAAACCAAGAGCTCTATCTCTGACTCTTCAGGCCTTGGACAGCATGTTAATTGTCCATAACAGTACAAATAGGAAAAAAATTGAACATTTATGGCTTGTTTGGAAAAGTTGTTCAGAAAAAGCCTCTGCAAAGAACATGGCAGCAGGGCTTAGGTTTGCCAAGTTGTAACTTAACCATCAATAAGACTTTGGGTCTGATTTATTAAAGCTCTCCAAGGCTGGAGAAGATATACATTCATCAGTGAACCTGGGTGATCCAGCATACCTAAATGGATTTCTAAAAAGCCATTTGTTAAATGTTTTCAATCCTGGACCAGATATATTCCAGGTTTGTTGAAACACCCAGGTTCACTGATGATAGTTTATCTTCTCCAGTCTTGGAGAGCTTGGACAGCAGAGATGTTTGGCCATAATACACAGATCAATATTTGGTGAAAACTTCCTACCAATCCATGGTGGTATTATGGAGTCAAATATGAGGCAATTTGTACAATAACCACGCCTGGATGAAATTGGGTCATGCAACAGGAGAATGATCCTGAGCACATCAGCAAATCTGCAACAGAATGATGGGAGTAGGAAACAATGAAGGTGTTGCAAAGGTCCAACCAAAGTTCAGACCTCAACCCAATCTAGGAGAGCTATGCAAAAACAAATGCCTGCAAACCTCAATGAACTGAAGCAATACTAAAACAAAGAATGAGCAGCATAGTGGCTTAGTGGTTAGCACTCTGGCCATTGTAGCGCTGGGTCACAGGTTGGAATCTCAGCCAGGACACTATTTGCATGGAATTTGCAGGATCTCCCTGTGTCTGTGTGGGTTTTCTTCCCACATTCCAAAAAGATGCAGTCAGGTTAATTGGCTTCCCCTAAATTGACCTTAGACTGCAATAATGACATATGACTATGGTAGGGACATTAGATTAATATTATACAGTATTTAGATAGGACCATCATATTACGCAGCGCTGTACAAAGTCCATAGTTGTGTCACTAGCTGTCCCTCAAAGGAGCTAACAATCTAATGTCCTTAACATAGTCATATGCCATTAATGTAGTCTAAGGTCAATTTTGAGGGGAAGCCAATTAAATTTACTGCATGTTTTGGGATGTGGGAGGAAACCCACACAGACACAGGGAGAACCTGCAAACTCCATGCAGATAGTGTCCTGGTGGAGATTCGAACCTGGGAACTAGCACTACAAAGACAGGAGTGCTAACCACTGAGCCACCTTGCTGCCCTGTGTGTCATGACTTAAGGCTTTGTACAGAGCTGTGTAATATGTCAGCAATATATAAATAATGTAATAATATAAAGTCCTCCTGAAAAAATAAATAAATAATAAATTCAAGTTATTTTTGCTAATGAAGGTTCTACTGGTGTTTTCCAGAGGAAGGGGACAGCTTCATGAACTCATACATATTGTTTTTTTGCAACAATCCATTGAGAAAAGCTGGAAACCGAATCCAAAATACAGCAAGCAAATACCATTCCCATTCAATGTATTCTTAATCATTTATGACGTTGCATTCCTTTTTACATGGACGTCTGTGTGTTTAACACGAGTTCATGGACATTTTTGTGCATTCTGTTAATGTGTTTTGCAATCAGAGGAACAGCTGCAAATGCATTGTAAAGGCACCAACCTACAACATTTTGATGACTTTTAGGGGATATGGTAAAATAAATGTTGATGCTACAAATTCCCAGCGCAGCAATGCACAATAAAAGGCGGCGCGTTCTCCAAACTGACCGCCGCTGGATAAAAGCAGTCAGATCTAGACCGGCTCTTTCCTTTATGTAATTAGCTGGATGTGCTCTCTCCATAGAGGATGTCCTAGACAATAGGAAGTGTGAAATAAAAGTCAACAATTATGTCTACAAAGACAAATTGACTTGGAGGGTTGTATCCTGAACTGCTTGTGTCTGTATTTTCTGTTCCTCTGAAGGTTCCTCTTTGTAATCATTGGTGGATCAGAGGGCCGCTTATTACTGACCTCCGGAGGGGGAATGGAGATTCATCCAGAGCGTATGGGAATTGAATTGGCCATATATACATCTAAGGAGAGATTGTGAGGGTGGGAAAGAGAATCTGTCATCAACCTGAGAAAACAATAGAAATGGTTTGTAACGGTTACAGGAACATTCCAAAACTATCAATAGATAGAGGCAGCTGAAGTCATATTATTATTAATATTAAACAGGATTTATATAGCGCCAACATATTACACAGCGCTGTACATTAAATAGGGGGTTGCAAATGACAGACTAATACAGACAGTGACACAGGAGGAGGAGAGGACCCTGCCCCGAAGAGCTTACAATCCAGGAGGTCGCATTCATACTTCATTCTTTGCCCTAAGCTCTTCTATATCCTAAATTGCTTTAAATTATTTGCTTCTTCACTGGCCAATAGAAAAGCTCAGAAGGTGGTCAAGCAGAAGAGAAAGCCTTGAGTATTTGGTTTCAGCAACTTATATTTCTGGGTCTACATATGAGGTTCATGGTTTGATGCCAATGCTTTTCCAATGCTCCATTTGTGCCATTTGCTTCCAACTTCAAGAGGTAATTTGTGCTGTCCCTGCATGGGGGTGCCACCAAGAATTGGGTATGTAAAATATGGCACCTTGCAGAGGGGGGGAAACAAGGATTGGCAGATGACCAAGAAACCCCCCAGATCAAAGTTGCTCAACCAGGGTTCCTCCAGAAATTGCTGGGGGTTCCTTGAGCAATGGGAAATTTGCACCTTTCGGGCCAGTATAAGTGACACCAATGATCTTTTTGGCTATCTGTAAGGGTGACATTCTTCCCACTGGCCAGCAATGTAAGAGGAATTCTTCCCACTGACCACCACACTAATATACTGTGACCTGTGGATATATTATTAATAGAAGGGGTTCCCTGAAGACCTGAAAATTAGCAGGGTCATTCACCTTCTCTGTTTGTCCTGGTGACCACTGAAACATGGAAAAGAGCGGGGTGATGTTCTGTTTTTGGTGAACCTTAATTTATCATTCCTGCACTTTGACATTTCACAGCCAACAGTCCCGGTCCCAATCAAAGCAATTCCCAATCTTCGGACAATTGGCAATTACATGGAATTCACATACAGGATGAACTTTGATTACATAAAAATAAACCTTCAGCCTGAAGATGGCAGTGCGCCTCTGTTTAATTCTGTAATTATAGATAATTAAAAGAATAAACAATTAAAAATCCCTATGTTTACAATTTGCAGTTCCTTAGCCTTTAATAACCACTCCAGTCCTTATATTTCTATTCCCCTTATAGACTCTTTTACATTCCAATATAAGCGTGTTACTTAATGATATTTTGCCATAATTAATAAGTAAAACATAAATTAGGGTATATGTATAAAGCAAGTGAATCTGACATTCACAAACACTTAATGGTGGACCAGTCTACAATGTTCCAGATCTATAAGATCTTTTAAAAAAAAAGAGGACATTCACTGAAACATTCCCTGTGGGAGAATCTTCTATGTGTTTCCGTTTCATTAAAGTTTACTTTTTTAACACACCATCTTTGTTTTTTTTTGTTTTTTAAAGGGGAGGAGGACAAAGTTTTGCTCTGAAAAAAATTAAAATGCATTTCTTTCTATTTTGAGCAGAATTCATTTTAGAAATATAAAATATACATTTTATTCTATCATCGACCTTTAAAAAAAACTACAATCACTTTTCTGATACATTGGTATAATAAACTTAAACAATTTTTTTTCAACTTTGCACTTTTTTTACTTTACGACACAGAAAAGAATGGTAATAGAAGGGCATAGGATAACACTTTATTTAGTGTTAACTAAGGGTTAACGAGGGGGAGTTTCCACCAGGGAATGTTATAGTGAATGTCAGATTCACTGCTTTTTAAATAGACTCGCAGGAGTTAAATAGGAACACATTTTATTTTTAATAAAAGTTTTCTTTTTCTTTTACATTATATGATTTTAACATCTGCTGTAATAATAACAAAGTTTCACTGAATGTTCACTGCAATTGGTTGTAGCAGTGATCATTCAAACTAAAGGCATTTGCCTCAGTGTATGAATGTGCACATGCATGGAAGCTTCCCAAGGTGCACACATGCATAAAAGAATGTCCAGGTGTGCACATGTGGGAAGCTTGCCAGGGGTGCACATGCATGATAGCTTACTAAGGTGTACACATGCATAGAAGCCTGCCCAGGTGTACACATGCATGGAAGCTTGCCCAGGTGTACACATGCATGAAAGCTTGCCCAGGGGTGCACATGCATGGAAGCTTTCCCAGGTGTACACATGCATTGAAGCTGGCCCAGGTGGGCACACGTATGAAAGCCTACTAAGGTGTGCACATGCATGGAAGATTCCATCATCATCTGGGTGATCCAGCAAGCCTGGAGTTTGGTTACCTAAACATAATTTGCTATTAGTTTGCAAATGTTTTCAATCTTGGACCAAATCGATTCCAGGTGTGCTGGATCACCCAGGTTCTCCCAAGATAATCTATGCTCTCCAATCATTGATAAATCAAACCCAATGTGCCAATGGCGACAGAACAATTTGGCCTTTCTTTGCATTTTTAATTAGAATTAGGAATTGTACATAACATGACAATAACATTATAATAAATGTTTGGTATGGCTCCAGGCTGGTGTATCCTTCGAGGAAGTCAGTTTATATACACTGCTTGGAGCCGCCCGATATTACATACATCTACAAATCAACAATAGAAAGTGCTCATCAATCACGCTATGAGCTCCATTACAGACACTCGGATGGGAAAGTCGCCTTAAAAGTTTCAGCAAAAGGATTTTCCGAATAGCTCTGCGAACACAATGGGTGACCTTGAGGCTGTGGATGGTACTTTTTTTTAACTCTAAGTATAATTACACCGGAGAGACATTCCATCCACCTGAGCGCTGTGCTTTTGTTCTGTTATTATTTGCTAAAAGAATGTTTTATATCTGTGTATGAAAATATCAGACAAATGCACATTGAGTGAATGATGACGAAAGCCACAAGGACCTTGGGAAGCTCGGTGAACTTCTTCTTTTGTTCTTGTTGTCCAATTGTAGAAGTACTTATATCTAGAAATGGCTGAGGGTTCCTGGGTTCGACTCCCTACATTTCAAGGTGAACCCTTTTCAACCCAATC
Organism: Pyxicephalus adspersus; assembly: GCF_032062135.1. NCBI lineage: Eukaryota > Metazoa > Chordata > Amphibia > Anura > Pyxicephalidae > Pyxicephalus > Pyxicephalus adspersus. The sequence continues at coordinate 142,958,994 of NC_092862.1, forward strand.
CAGTTGGCTGCTGGTACTGCCAATAGGAAAGCACCTCACTGCTTACCCTAACTAGGGTTTCCCATGGAAGTTTCAAATGGGTTTTACCAACCAGCTCTCATGGGCTCAAACTAAAGACCCTTATGGCCAATAAAGGTCATCAGGTATGTAAACCTAAAATTAAAATTCTTACATATTGCAGCTTAGGGGCTCTTTGATTCGAATGGCTTCAAAGCACCCTGTCTAATCGATGAAAGCTCACTAGAAAGAAATGCAATACGTATCCCAAAAAACAGGATGGGAAGTCAAGGGAATTACAGATGCAGCCAAAGATTCTGATGTTATTTGTGCAAAGAGTATGAGGAATACAAAGAGTATGCTGTTCCCAATTGAACCAATGATCTGTGGATCAAAAGTTTCCCATGCTGTGAGGGTTTAGAATGTTTGCCTTGTTGTAGAGGTAGGAATAAGCAGCGAGAGGCTGTAACTTGTTGGATGCAGTAATGACAGGCTGTAATGGCTGCAAACTGTTTTCTCTGCGTCCCACGCTGCTGTGCCGACTCATATCAGAATCTTTGGCTGCAACTGTGATTCCCTTAACTTCCCATCCTGGCTATGGTCAAGTAGAGTGTTGAATAAGAGAGAAGCCTTTGTTTCTGTTGACCTACATATGTAAGAAAAATACCCTGACTCTTCATACTCTTGAAAAAGCTACATTAATAATTGCGAAACGCGTCGAGTGGACGCAAGCTCATGTGGAGCCAATATGTAGTATGACTTGATATTTTTCTTTGTGCCATTTTCACTATTTAACTGCACAGTAATGTGTTTTTTATCTTTTTGTATGTTTGTATGTAAATGTTTAATGAATAAAAAAATGACCGTTTCATTCATTTTTTAAAGATGCCTCTTTAATATCCCTACTTCTCAAATGGCTGGGTTTGTAGTATTGGATAGGATGGTCTTCATGCAATGAGCAATGGAAATCAACGAGTGGGAGATTCTGCACATTAATGAGTCTGTATTTCCATGAAATACTGGGATCAGTAGGGAGAGGTCTTTATTCTTTGGGAAGATTTAGTCAAACACATAGAAATGTTCACCGAAAGAGATAAACCATAAACCACAATCGCCGCTGAACCTGTGGGTGGCACAGAAGATCTGGTCTTGCACGGTGATGACCAAATCTGACCGGTGTATTCTTCTAATGATCCCTGATCCTTCCAATAATTTATTATCCAAATTGATATCCATGGTCATCAGGGTTGGTCTCCTATTTCTTGACAGCTTTCTCATTTATTGGTCATAATTAAAAACTGAATGGGCACTTTAATAATTCCTATATCCCTTCCAGCCATTAAATGGACCCAAATTCATTAGTTGACCGGAATACCTAAATACATGTAAACCCACAAGAATCTGAGAATGCTATCTGGAACCACACAAGGAAATTCCAGGGATGGACGTGGGCTGAAGGTATTTTCCTCAGTTATCTAAATTCCATAACATCACTGCAAGAAATCATTATCGGGAGCCTCAGACTGGAAGAGAAAGCTTCCCAGATTGTTCATTAAAGTCCTGCAGAGGAGGATATGTAAGAACTGCTAATCAGAGAAATGAATTTAAAGCCACCGCCTGACATGACATCTGAATGTTCTTCTTATCATTGTGAAGGGGGTGTGTTTAAAGAGGACCTGTCATACAATTAAGTGAATGTCACCCTAAAGGCAGGTTTAGCCATGGCCCTGGTATGATCAAATGGCACAGTTGTGCTTGTAATTTCATTTACATGTTAGAGAGCATTGTCAGAGAATGCAGAAATATTTAAAATGATGATCAGAGACTGCAGAAAAACTACAGGTTTGTCTGGAGACTATACACATGCTGCTAATGACAGCTCTAGTCAAGTCTAGGAGTCAAAAGGCAAAATGAAAAGGAAAGGGTTGTGGTCTGGGACCAAGGGTTTAAAAAAATTCCATGCATACATATGTTTTTTTGCAACTGTTCTTGCAATAGTCATGTCCCAACCCAAGGTCTTTCCTCTTCTCCTCTTCTTTTGGTGGTGGGCAGTGCTGCAGAGAATGGCACGCGTCTATGAAGTCAGTCTATGAATGTAGCCTAATGTCATATTGGTCCTTCAGGTGCTGTGTCCATGACAGCCTAGGCTCACAAGAATGATTGAAATGACAGTAGGCGTCATTCAATCTGCAGGAGCGTCTACACCTGAAGAGGATATTGAGAACAATGGGCCTGATTTATTAAAGCTCTCAAAGTCTGGAGCAGATGCACTTTCATCAGTGAAGCTTGGTGATCCAGCAAACCTGGAATGAATCTTGTCCAGGATTTAAATAATTTGATAGCAAATGACATTGAAGACATCCATTCCAGGTTTGCTGGATCAGCCAGCTTACCTGATAAAAGTGTATCTTCTCCAGCCTTTGAGAGCTTTAATAAATCAGGCCCAATGATGGAGATTGGATAGGGTGAGTGGTGGTTTATAAAACTTTTGTTTCTTTAAGGGATTCATCTCTTTTTAGTAAACTAAAATTAGCAAAAAGCTTAAGAAGGGAGAAAATTTACTTTTCCTTTGGCCCACACCGGCCAGCTAAAGTGAAATTGCCTGTTGAAGTCAGTTAATGTCTCCTGGTATGCTGCTCCATCCTAGTTCATCCTGCTGACCTTATCATTTCTGGTGGAGTTCTATACACACAAAGCAAACATAGCCTCTCCTTGTTTGCCATAGCTGCAAGAAAGCAACATTTGTATCTGGCATCGGAAGGAAACATAAAGGTCAATTTAATACCAAAGAGATGCCAAATTTAGGCTCTGAAATCCACACTTAGTATTAGACCTAGACTCCTCCCATTCTCTATGACACCAATCAGTGTGAAGACATGTGATCCGTTAGAGTTAGAGTCATTACTCAGCTCTGCCAGCATAGAACACTGAAAAAGTAATTCTATAAAATTAAAATAATAAAATGGATCAATTTTGTTTGATCCATAATTACCCAGTCTTTTAACCTAGCCTAGCAAAATTATTAGTCATGACAACATCTGACAACGACCAACCAATACAAATGACATTGAAACAGTAGTAAGTGAATGCACACAGTAGGGGGTCTGTCCACATCAGTCTGTCCACGGTGTACTTAAGAGGGCTTTAAGATGTTTTTTTTTTTAATCTCGCGCTCGTGCTTTAAAACAAACCCCGTGCTCGGTAAAAAAGTGAAAGTGCAAAAACACCCCACATAAAACGTGCACTGGGGTACTATTTGTGATCCCTCCTCTAAAGTGGAAAGGCCACCCAATATCCCCAGACCCTCCGAAGCGAGGCTAAAGACGAGGGCTGGGTACTGACCCCACCCAGCCGAAGCTGGGATGGACTTACTTGCCCCTCTGGCCGAAGCCAGACGGGGGCCTTTTCTCTATGGGACCGCTCAAGCAGGTCCAAACAGATACTGGTTGCTCTCCCGAAGCTGGGAGCTCTCCCAAAGAGACACTCCCACTGAGACCAAAGCACTCTCCAGGACTTCAGGGTTAGCCCATAAGGGAATAGCACCCTCCATCAAAAAGTGGCAACAAATACCACACCAGTGACATGTGACAACATAAAAATACGTAAATAATATGTGCTCAGTGCATAACACACTGGGCAAGGTTTTAAAATTTGCCCATCTGCACTAACCGAAGCTAATGCAGATTAAAGGCGATGTGCCAAATCAGCTTTGGTGACGTGCCAGTTTACATTAAATTCAGTGGGTTTTAAGGTACCCCCGGATCGCCACTCCAGGGGGACGACACGCAGCAAGATTCGCATAGCTCTCTAGACCGAGTGGCCAGACCAAGCTTTCCGTGCACCAACCAGCGGGTCAGTCCACTATCTGGGGGCTCCTTCTCAGGGCAGGCCCTACGCCTCTCTACGGTGGACCAAGTCGAAGGAATTAGCATAGGGTGGCCCCTTACAGGGCTACACCATCAAGTAGACCGTCCTTAACAGAGGTACTTGTGCACTGCATTCTTGCCAGGAATACAGTGCCGTTCCATCCTGATCACCGGAAGGATTAGGCACTACACTTGATCTTACCCAAAAGGCCGAGAAGCAATTTAAAGATAGAAAGGGCTTTAAAATGTTGCTCAAGGTAAACTTCCCATTGGCTTCAGCTTTCAGCTCTGTTCTGCTGAATGTTACTTGAAATGATCAGAGGCATGTTTGAGCAACATTGGGTGAGTGCTGTCACCCTAGGACAGGAAGTTTGATATAGGCGGGATCTCCAGGAGAAAATAAAGATTAAAAAACTAATGCAACCACACTAGCTAGAGAGTGAAAAGCTGCATGTATTATATTTTTGTTCCCGGGTTTAGATATACAGAAAACACTGAAATTTGCATTCCATTAGACGTTAATCATGACATGTGTCAGCCCAGCTAATTGTCACGAGGAGAAGTGAAAGGTCTGTGATCTATAACAGACTCATTATGTATCCGTCACCAAGCAACTGTCACTGAGTTTCGGCACCAATTAGATTATTTTTTCTTTATTAACTTCTATTATTACTTGTCATGTTCTCGCTGATGGATACATTGTATCCAATTAATGTGTAGTCAAAATTACATCACTTTAATCATCTTTATTACTTGACATTTCCACCTTTCCAACGCTTATTTTTCCCTCTCGATCAGTAATATGTTTTTCTCTTGTAAACAGATGTTTTTAATGTGTCTTGTTATCTGACAGTAATGGTCACGTTTATTAAATGTTCCAAAGGGTAATTAAAACATTGCAATGGGTAAATATATGGAGTTGTTGCAACTCTCAAGACAACCATTTAATGTGGAACGCTTGGGGCCATTCCAGAATTGCTGTGAGCCACAATGTTCATCTACAATCATCTACAATCCCAACCTCGTTCATTCAAGATTGGGAACAAAGTTTTGCATGCATTTGCATGGGGCAGCAGCAAGGTTCACAAAAATGGCAAGTGGCCTTTGGCCAAGCTGTGGTTCTATTTTTAAGATTTTTGTACTACTGCAGCCACAACCATGTGCATATCAGAGCATCTACAATGCAGCTTGATGCTGCCAGGCCCTCCCCAGGAGGACCACAACTACTATCAAGATGGCTGACAGGGAACACGGAGGAGGAACACACCACTCGACTCTATGCACTGAACCTGGAGTCGCAGTTTCAAACATTTACAGGTTTACAGCTCACATAACAGCAAAATGTATTACCAACAGAACAAATACATAAAGTACCTGATCTGATAAGGTGGAACTTTTTAGACCTTTACCTGTGAAAAGCGCTTGATTCACTCACAAACCGAGCACAGTGAGTCTCACGCTGTCCTGGCTTTCCATTTTCTTTCTGGTGCTTTCCATTCCATCCAGTGCCGCCATCTTTTTTCTTCTACGTTCTTCATGTCACTTGAATTTGTGCAGTGCCGGTACAAGATTAGATGACATGCCTTCCTCCCAATATAAAAGAAAAAGATAAGATTGAGCACCTTTTTTTTACATTACAGGAAAGCCCCTTGATGATGCATCTTGATCTTGGGCAGCCTCTTATTTGACGCAAATATCCCAGGAAACTGTGGGTTTTCTTTAACTGCTGTGGAAGTAAAGATAGAAGGCGAGGGGACCTCTCCACAAAAGAACACAAGGTTTTTCTATTATATAAAAGGGATAGCCAACCTTTTTATACCTTTGATATGTTATACCTGTGATAACTGGTTCACTTTAAAGAGTCTTGAGGCCAAAATTGTGTTTTTTTTTTCAAATGTGTAGTTTGCCTTGGATGCAGAAGGGTTACAGCAAACACAGACAGCACATTAAACTGGTTTAAGCGATAGGCTAATTCTATTATGAGCCAACCTTATAAATGGAATATAGAGATCCGAGCAACTCCACCATAGACAATTATAGAACAATTTATTAATGTCCAGGTATGGGTTATATAGGGTCATATTAATGTATAGAGAGTGAGGTGGAAGCTGAAAGCAAACCAAAATATTGCAGAAGGAAGGAATTAATGAGTGTTTAGTTTTCACTGCAACAATAACACTTCTTCCAGACATATAGGAACAATGTTTACTCAGACGGCTTTCACACCATTCTTTATAATGGTCATTTCCTTTAATTTGTTATTTACATGATAAGGAACGCCCTGCACCAAGATTGGGCAAGACAAACTCTCATTTACATTGTGCATGAAAGAGAACAGAGCACTGATATGTAAAGCTGAAGTTTATTCTGCTTTTAATTTTGCATTCCCTGTACCCTTCATTAACCCCATATTATCAAATGTTACATTTATGTTTCCATTACACACCTTATTCTAGACATAGTGATATCATTGCCTGGCCTTTGTAGATTTGTCCCATTCTTTCCAATGGCCAGAAATGTAAGAGGAATTCTTCCCACTGACCACCACACTAATATACTGTGATCTGTGGATATAGTAATTATAGAAGGGGTTCCCTGAAGACCTGAAAGTTATTTCAAGGGTTCCATCATGAGAAAAGCTGCTTTACACCCTTTCCCATTCTCACTTTCTGGCTGGTCAGTAATAGAACCAGTGATATATTCTCCAGGAATAGTGACAACCTAATGCCTTTTATCTACATATGTCAGAAGAATAATTACACGGATTGTGTTAATTATGTGACATTATCATTGGCAGGTAATATGTATGCATTGGAGTGACATTGGAATGCCATGTACTGAGTGATGAGCTGATGGAGAGAAGCTGCATATGAAGGTAATATAAAACTCACATATGTATATACAATATAGCTTGGTGCCAGAAACAATCTTACACTTTCTAGGATTCCATTCCCTTTATATTTTCCAGCTGGTGTGAACTGCTGCCTTCTGGATGCCCTGCAATGTTGAGTAGGGCACAGTATTATGAATTGGTAGAAGCTTTAAAGGAATCTTTTTCATTGCTGGCCATTGGTAAGAATGTCACCCTTACAGATAGCCAAAAAGATAATTGGTGTCACTTATACTGACCCGAGAGGCACAAACTGCTCATTGCTCAAGGAACCCCCAGCAACCTCTGGAGGAACCCTGGTTTAACTTATTGCATATCCCTCATGACATTATATCCAAACACATGATGACTATAAATCAGAAATTAAGAGGTTCACTTTTTCATATGAAGTGATAATAAAGCAAAGAAGATTGAGTGCTAACAATACTCAACACATTTCACAGTAGTTTTGCTTCTTTAGGGGTTCATAAAGTACTGTAATAATATTCATGATTATATCGAAGGAACATATATACAAGTAAATGCCAGATGGAACAACGAGTACCATGCTGGAAACCAGGATCCTGGAAAGGTGGTACTGTATGGTAGCTAAGAATCATTAGGTCAGCAGATGTTGTATGTAGATTATAGGCCTGATGAATCAGCCCTTCCAAATGTGAATATTATGGTTTGCAAAACATATGCTGCATGTGGACTGGAGAAGCACATCCTGAACCACAGTTCCATGGAATCCCAGGGTTCCTCCAGAGATTTCTAGGGGTTCCTTGAGCAATGAGCAGTTTGCACCTCTCAGGTCAGTATAAGTGACACCAATGATGTTTTTGGCTATCTGTAAGGATGACATTCTTCCCAATGGCCAGCAATGTAAGAGGAATTCTTCCCACTGACCATCACACTAATATACTGTGACATGTGTGGTTTTTAACCTTCCTAGCGGTAACCCCGTGTGACTCGGGGTAGAAAAAAGTTGCTAAAAGTGGTAACCCCGAGTCACACTCGGGGTAGGTAAACATATAGGAAGGTAATAGTAAATACAGCCTCACCTGATCCACCGTCATTCTGGGCTGTCCAGCGCCGTGATCTCCGTCTTCTTTCTTCTTCCTTCTTCCTGTTTCTGCATCCTATGAGTCAGTGACGTCGGTGCGTGTTTGCGTTGCTGGCAGGGCGGGGCAGGAAATTCAAAATCCATTTGTATTGCATTCAATAGAAAATAACTATTAAATGCAATACTTTGAATTTTTATGTGTAAAAGCAGTACATTCATTTCAAGAACATTTATTTTACAGTATATATAATAGTATGAGTATGTATGAGTATAATGTGTATTTTTTTTTTAATTTAAAAAAATTAAAAATTTTTTTTGAAATATATAGATTTTTTAATTTATTCAGATTATTGTTTTTAAATGATTTTGTGTTTCAAACATTATTATACTCATACTATTATATTATACTGTAAAATAAATTTTCATGACAAACAAGCTTTTAGACATATAAAACTGGAAAGAAATGAACCGCTAGGGAGGTTAAAACACACGCTGCACATGGACTGGAGATCAGTACCAGGTGCAGATGTTAAACTGAAGAGAATAACCCATTAACGTGTACATGGTTGAATGTTATTAATATGTCACTGTGATGGTTCCAAATTTTTAAGGCCTCTCACAGTACTTCCCTTGTTAATGTCTTCATCTGCTTTTCTCTCCAGAAGGATGGCTCCCTATTTGTTTAAGAACTGAAAAATGGCTTTTCCTAATGCTTTTCTATATCTGTTCTGTATATTGTCAGGAATTTATTAACCTCCGTGCCGTTAAGCCCGACCTTCGTACGGGCAAAAAAAAATGGCTACGATGGTTAACCCCAAGTTTTTTCCCATCCTTACTTACCTGGTCCCGCTGTGCTCATCCAGCGTCGTGTTCGTGTTCCAGCGTCATCCTCCGGCGATAGTCGTCCGTCGATCTCCCTCTCCAGCGTCGGGTGCCTTCGTCGGGTGCCAGCGGGTCCGGTAAGAAGGCGGCCGGCTTCTTACCTGGTCCCGCTGATCGTCCACGTCCTTCTTCTTCCAGCGCCGGATGATCTCTGAAACGAGAAGCCGTCCGGCCTAGAACCCCTGTTCGGACATATTTCTGTAAGTTACAGGTCTACAATTTAAAAAAAAAATTTCATGAAAAACAGTGGATCACTTGGTACAAAAATCTAGACCTCAGTGTAATGCTCAGGTGGTTAATGACGACTTGTATTATTGTATTGGTATTATTATTGTTATTGTAAAGTCCCCTTTAAGAGCAAACATGGCTTAGAAAACAGAAGATGCATAGGTATATATGGGTACATTAATATTGCAACAAGCTCTTTTCAGGTACAGGGTAAATATTTGTGTTCACATTACCGGGGACAACTGCAGGCGGTAGATAAAATCCTTCTATGGCCAAAAAACATATGAATAATTATTAACAGATAAGGAGTCTGTCTGCCCTTTGGCTTTGGAATAGTTTAATCCTTGTAAATTGTTTGTTTATTACAATTCTGTGCCGTTTATGCAGCGAAAAATGAGTAGTTGGTTTTTTGTGCTGGTGGTTATGGGAACTTACAAAATTAAAAAAATGTTTTGTATATTTTAACTTTTATTCCACAATGAGGGGGTTTTGCCGAGCTTCATCTATGCTAAATTAAATACTTTGTCTATTTATTTAAAAGTAAGATGATGGAGTTGAGAAATGTTAATCTGCCATCCTAGGTAAAAGACAGATGATGCTAAAGGTCCCCACCCCTGTTTAGAGATGATTGTTATAATCTGATGTAGATGGCCCTTTGCAAACCAGTTTCCCTCTCTGTCCAAAATGCAACGTATTGTCCAGGAAATCTGGGAATTGTCCTGGAATTGCCATGTTGATGTTCCCTCTTTTGTTGGACCATGTTGAGGTGCCCTCGTATATTCGGGGATGTTGAGCTGCTCTCCTATATTGAGCCATGTTGAGCTGCCCTCCTATACTGAGCGATGTTGAGCTGCCCTCCTATATTGGGTGATGTTAATGTCACGGATAACAGGGGAGGGGAGGGAAACAGAAAGGGTTATACTCTGGACTAGGCTTCCAGTGGCTAGGGAAAAGGGAATGGTCACCCCTTGCAGACCCTAACCTTGCCCTAACTCCTAACCCTATGAGTATCCCCTGATGGTGGGAATGCTCATACTCAGGATCCTAGTCCCTACTAGCCCTGTATAGCCCTAGCAGTAGTGCCTGGCTTGAAACGGCTGGTTCCTTCCCCTATGAAGGACCCAGTGTCTCCCTGAGGCCTAGTAAACAACTAAATAACCACAAAGCACCAAAAGACCAAAAGTAAAGCAACTTATCTTATTAGCAGATATAAACAGGAACTCAGGATGGCACAACACTTCACCTATTCACAACCCAGCAGTGAATATCAACCGCATAGCATGAAGTGTGAGGCCAGACTAAATGGAGGAGCAGTAATGACCACCAGCTGCAGCTGATACAAGGAGAGTGGTCATTACAAACAACAACACAGAAACAAGTAAGAACAAAGAGGCTGTCAGATAACCTCCCATGCAGCTTGTCTGACAGATCCTCAAACTTCTGTCACGGAAGGGACCGTGACAGTTAAGCTGCCCTCCTATATTGGTCGATTAATATACAGGATTTATATAGCGCCAACATATTATGCAGCGCTGTACAATAAATAGGGATTGCAAATGACAGACTAATACAGACAGTGATACAGGAGGAGAGGACCCTGCCCCGAAGAGCTTACAATCTAGTAGGTGAGGGGCCATGTTGAGCTGCCCTCCTATATTGAGCGATGTTGAGCTGCCCTCCTATGTTAGGCCATGTTAAGCTGCCCTCCTATATTAAGTAATGTTGAGCTGCCCTCCTTTATTGGGCCATGTTGAGCTGCCCTCCTATATTGGACGATGTTGAGCTGCCCTCCTATTTTGGGCCATGTTGATCTGCCTTTCTATATTGGGCGACGTTGAGCTGCCCTCCGATTTTGGGCCGTGTTGAGTTGTCCTCTAATGTTGGTGCAGAAAGATGTTGATGTGATGAAACTTTTGACTTCACTAATCTTTACTTACAGCTAAAGTGAGGGCTGATCAGATGCAAGCATCATTGTTGTACACCCTGCAGGGAGCTACTGGAATACCTAATAGGAGCATAGGGCGGAGCTCTCCCCATTCCCCAAGAGTTGCAAAAAGCAAATATATGCAAAAAGCAAAGAGTGTATAGATTAAGAATCTTGGCTGTAAGGGTGACATTCTTCCCAGTGGGGGAACATGTAAGAGACATTCTTCCCACTGATCACCACACTAATATCCTGTGAGCAGTGGATATAGAAATTATAGATACAGTTCACCCAGACCTGAAAGGTTTCTCCCCGAGTTAGAAAGGTTGGGAAATACTGTGTTAAAGCTTGAAGCTAAAGCAAGAAGATTTTTTTTCTGAGAGTGTCTGCCAAAAACTGCTATTGGTATCTAACCAATCAAATGTAAAGCTGTTAAAACACAGAATATTGGGGTTCAGGCTACTCCATTTGCAATGTTAATAAAGCATGATCATTTAGGGGTCACCTTGGCCTGGACATTGTTTTTCTTCCTTCAGCAGAGCTGATATTGTGATTGGGCGCTCTTACAGCTTGACCCTCGGAGAAGTGCCCGCAGTTTCTGGTACGGGTATTGTGCACGGCACGCTGTTTACATAACTGACATAGTTCTGGCCTAGCATGAAAAGTCAGGGCAGGACAGTTGGATTTTGTCTGGATTTATCATTTTTCCACTTGTCAGGGAGGTCTCCTCTGTTTATTGAAGCGCCTGCCAGTTAATAATCGTAAGAATTAGTCTTTCACCATTTAGACATCAACTGCTCAGGAAAGCTGCCGCTGATATACAAATGTGGTATCTTGTACCGGTTATTTCATGGTGGAAGTTCATGGGATCGCAGGAATTTGCCTGGCTAAGTGTACCTGTCACATTTTAGAGCAGATTTAAGCTCTAACACGAAAGGGAAGATATTAAAAGAATGTTACCCCCATGTATTGAAATGTTGAGTTCAGATCAGAAATATTTACCTTCTTCTGCAATGAGATTTGCTTCTTTTAGATATGCTCATGTGCCTAATTGTGCATAGGGCACCATCAGAAATATCTGGGATGCATATTAGGTGAACGTCTCAGGCCCCCTCCCCATGTCTAAAAAGTTCCAGATTGGGGTTAATACAGAAGTATCTTTTGCCTCCACCATGGTGGCTCTGATTGTGCAGCTTTGGTCACATGATCTCTGGTTGATGGCCTTTAGGTACCAATGTCAAAAGTCTGCTTAGGCTGCTCCACATTGATTCCAATGGAAATTATGGAATACAAATACATACCCACTCTCCTTCCACTCTCTTTTTTCTATCAGCACGTCCTTGAAACAATGACTACAGCCTACGTTGCATCTCCAACCTGAGTCTTCTTCTGAGGACAATAGATGGCACATGGCATAGAGTTGCAGATGGTGAGATTCTGAATTACTGGAACATGAGGGCATAGGCAACATCATAAGGTTGAATCAGCAACACGCTGGCACAGGAGACCAAAATGGTTGTGTTGTCAGTGAACATGCTGCAAAAAAGAACAGGTCAGTATCAGGATAGCAAACAGGGGTGTTGTAAAGGGTACAAGCAGAGTCATAGGTAACAGACAAGGTGCGGAATGAGTAAGCTGGTGAATTGTTGGAGGTGCAAGCCCCAATCAGCACTAAGTTAAAGAAAGGCCAAGAGGGAAGCTGGGTCAGTAATGGAAAGGCAGCTAAGATTGCATGTTGCATAGTATAACATAGGACTAACCTGAACAAACAAAGCTTGGCTTAACTGGCTGGTTATATGACAACACCAGCAAATAGTGTGCTTGCACATCCCAAAAGGCATGCATACAAATGCCAACAACCATGCATACATATGCATGGTCAGGAATAAAACTAAGCAGATGGCCATACACCAACAAACATGCAAACATCTTTGCCACCATGCCAGACCTTACAAATACCAAGGCCTCCCATGAACATGAATGGATGTCAGGGGCCCCAGGGGCATCTCATATGCCATTTTGCTCCTTGTGATCTCTAACTCAACTCCCATAGCTGTATTTCATGCATAGATTACCATGTAGGTTGATAGAACTCTCCCTTCTGTGTTTATTACATTTGATGTAACTTATTTATTTTAGGCTACAAATTTTTTATGGTTTTGATAAAATAAAACTGTTTGTTCTGCTGTTGTTACATCTGACCTCCCTTTATGTTATCTCGTTCTCCTTTTTCTATCAGTCATTAAATTGAACTGAAAGATTTATAAATCCGCAGATCAGCCATCCTGTTACACATGAAATGATTTCTCTGACCTGAATCCAAAATTCCCTTTTCTATTTTATCAGCAGTACAGAGAAACATGGTTTTGATGTAGTTATGGCTGGTGGTAATGTAAAACTATCTATGTAATGGGCAGCACAAAGCACCCAAAGGCCCCAGACATCACTTGGGTCAGGTCATTCAAGGACACAACAGTCACAACTAGAGAGAAATTCAGAGGTTTCATTTCCTGATTTTGGATGATTTTACTGAAATCTGACATCTGGTATGCATGACACATTTTCTGTCCTTGGGTGACAATTCTTCACTTTCATATACAAATACATTGAGTGAGCATAGTCATCCGAGGGCAGGAAGCGCATTTCTGGTAAGCTGAAATAATATGCTCATTTCTTTGGAATAATTTTTGAGTTTGCACATCAATAATGAATTTCTATTGAAATATCCAGGGTGTTTATTCCTTGGAAAATGGCTTTTTCTTGGAGTTTCTTGGCTGTCATATTACTAATAGAGTGGTGCCATCTGTGTAGTTGGTCAAGAGGAAATTTGCAGACCAAGAGTTTGGATATCTTCTCCTGTGGGATGCCAGTGATCCTTCACGGGTGCTCCCTGCATTATATGCATTTATGCCTGGGATTCTCATACTACAACCAGCCTGTAGCTTGGTTAGGTCTTGGCTGGTCTCTCCAATTAGCCACATGTGTTACAAAATGCAAAATTCTGCTTTTTCTGCAACGCTCACCTTGACTCCAGTGCTGTCTCCTGCTGAAAATCCTATTCACCTCTACTGGGTTGAATGATGATCAGTCCTGTTTAATTTACTTCTTGAAAGCTTAGGCTCTCATGGTCCATCTCATAAACTACCACCATGTAACCTTGGGCTTATGGTGCGATACTGATGTCATAACATGTGTTCTATTCCTTGGATCATTAAAGACCCATCACCACCACCGTTGCAGAAATACTATGAAAATAACACAGAGTAGACACATTTAGCTGCATTTACGTCAAGTACTAGTGGAATTAAAAAACAAATATGTGCAGGAGAAAGTGCAAGGAGGAGAAAGTTTTCATGTTTACTGGAGAACTTTTTGAACTTCTGTGCTAAAGTACATTAACTAAGACTTTAATAGAGGAATGCGATCTCCCAGCGTGTTTACATGGCTGTCCTCCCCTCCGTCCATCCTTTATCTTTGCCAGGCCTATTATAGATTGCAGCCCCCATTCAGCTCTCCTATAACTGCTAATATCTTACTATTACACACAAACCCCAATAAACAGAGAGCTCTTTTCTCACTTTTCTGATGCCAAATTGTAATCTGAACATCATTAAACACACAGAGGAGTCAGTCTACGTCTCTCTTGTTCTTGGAACAGACCGCAAACAAGAGATTTATGGTGATGGGCAAACAGCCTGGTTTATGGAAATCTAAAAAAAATGAGTAGTCAGCCATTGCATACTTTGCCTTTTGAATATGTTAGTTCCTTGACTGTCATGCTAATAGAATGGCGTTGGTGCCATCTGTGTTGCTGAACAAGAGGAAATTTGCAGACCATGAGTTCTGATATTATTTCCTTGGGATGCCAGTGATCCTTATGGGTGCTCCCTGCATTATATTCCATGCCAGAGATTCTCAAACCACTGTAACCAATGTAGCTTGGCTAGATCTTGCTCATGTGTTTTTTCTTGGCTGGTGGCTAAAGAGTGGATAACAGGCATGACAGTACACAAATGGAAAAATATACTAATAGGCTTATGTAGCATTTTCTGATGAACAATTTGTAAACTGCAACTTAAAAGTTTAGCTTTTTGACTTTAAGCTATTCAAGGAAGTTGTGCTCAAATGTTGGCATGTCTCAAGTTTTGCATGTCTTATATATATTTTCTATGGCATCCTATATAAAGTATTGTAGCCTTTGGCTCTTCACGTCTAATAACATACCACCATGGTGTCTTGCCACAATCTATTCATCTGTTGGAAAGCATGGGAAGGCTTTTGTGAGATGAGCTTTCCATTCAATGCCATACTTTGATCAGCTTGCTTCGATCAGTTTGTTCTGTGCATGTCATTGGTCCATGTAGGCATTGAATGCATGCATAGACAGGAAGCCCGGTGGGACAGCCAGGATGCCCATGCATAATATGATAGTACCTGTGGAGGAGAGTGCCTGCTTTTTGGATAAGATCATTTCAGGGGGACATTTTCCATTGTTCTTAGATGGTCACAAGAGCAACAGGAGAGCTAAGTGAGCAGCATTGAGACATTTTTAACAAAGTGTTTTTACCTGGTGATCATACCAGTAATACACTTTTTGTCTCATAGTGATAATGCTTGCTTCCTGTGCTGCATCCATGGCAGAGCAGCATTGTCATCCCAAAAAAAGAAGACTTTAAGTTTTAAGTTTTAGAAGCAAAAACAGCAAACATCATTCATTTGCACATCTGTATCACATTTGCATGGTGTTTTTTAGGGCATCCATGTCTCAGAAGCTAACGAGAGGTATAATGAACTCCTGAAAGTGAAATAAGCTTGGAAAAAGAAAAATAATGCAGCTACCACATCTAAGGACTGATAAGCTGCAATGAATTGTATAAATGTTTATGGGTTTAGATAAACCCTACACCTCCCTCTAGAGTTTTTCAGGAATCTAAAGCTGCATACACACCTGCAATTTTTCTCGTTGGAAAGGATCTTTCATGATCCTTTCCAACGAGAAAAGACTGCACGATGCATGAACGATGCTGTACATACAGCACCGTTCATGCTCTATGGAGAGGGGAGGGGGAGAGCGACGGAGCGGCACCCTGCTGCGCGCTCTCCCCTTCCCTTTCATTAGGATCGGTCGTCGTCCATCGTCCATGGATCCGCCAGGACGGTCGTCGGACGATGGACGACGACCGACTGTACACACGGCAGATTTTCGCCCGATAATTGGCCGATACCGATTATCGGGCGAGAAAAATTTGCCGTGTGTACGCAGCTTTAGACTCACTTTCATGCAAATCTCAGCTCCAATCTTAGATGTTAGTTCTTTGCAACAACCCTTCAACCTCCTGCTCCTCTTTATTGGACAATGGAATCACCCACCTCTATGATGGACTAGTAGGAAAGTCCGGTGGTTAAGCATCATTAAAACCACTATGTATTTGTATCCTTGGCTTTATTCCTTTTGATGATGTTCCAAAAATTAGGCCCGAGTTATCCAATGGAACCTTCATGGATATTAGCAAAGGAGCAGAGGTGGCCCCTGTTTTGTCTGCTTCAGCCGCTGCCCATTTCTGATTTCAGCTTCCTCGCTGGAGAGATGATCTAATATGCAGATGCATGCTTGGGATTTTCTGATGCTCCTTTCCCACGTTGTTTACAGCTAAACATGCAATTAGAACATCCTTCTTTTGTCACAAGCGGCCGATCTGTCATGCAGATATTAATCTTTCTGACATGTTTACTTGATTTTATTTGTGACTGCTTAGAAAGGGAATTATTGGGCTGCGAACAATGCTTTAATAATAGGTGAGGATAATGCCGCCATTGATCTGGCACAGCCAATGTGCCGCCGACTTCATGCAAAAAGGAATTTATACATACAATTTTCTCTATCTATCTATTCTATATCATGACTGTGGATGTTCCAAGACTTTTCGTCAACTCACTCAATACCTGCTCAATACCCCCTCATAAAATAAAGACGCCTTTTATTGTCCAAAAATGGCTCAACAGTAGTAATAACATTATTGCGCCAACAAACATTAATAAATAACATTATTAAAAATAACATTGTAAACTAATCCCCATCAAAAATCCCTCAGTTTGTAGGCCCCCCAAAGCTGTGACAAATCCAATAATAATTTGGGATCTGCACAACATTGATTTGTTGGTTCCCAACCACATATTCCACCGCTTTGAGAATGATATTAATTACCCAACGTCTAGCCCCACAAATCCATGTCCACATAATGATTATTTTCACCGCTCAGGAGGTTCCATACCAAAGATAGTTCCCTCACCACTTCATAACATTACTACTACTCTGCCCTTGAGGAGCCCAAGCCGCCACCACCACCAAATTCTTTGCAACCCAAAATAGGGAGGGTAATAAAGCTTGCACCTGGAAAAGAATCACAGGAGACCTTATTGACCATATTTTTTTGTTTTACCAGCACTAATATTGGTCCATGTAACCCTGCTGACCATAGATAGAATGTCATGTAGTGCAGCAGTGCATGATGATATTACAAAAATTAGGACAGTGGCCCCCAACCTTTTGCAGCTCGTGGACCTCTGAATCTACAGGCTACAGACGGCACATCTGTGGCCCGGAGTCCTGTGTCACTCAAAGGGGAAGAAAATTCCCCCTGATTGACATTATAATGCCAGATCCCTCCCACTCTCTCATCGCAGGTCCGAGTCCAGAGACACAACCAGCCCACTTCCCTGAGCCTGTGATCTGTACAGAATCTCCGCGGAACACCGCTGGTCTTTGTGCTCTCGCGGCCCACCTGTCAGACCATCGGGGGTTTGGGACCTCTGCGATAGGGAACTCCCATCAAGTTACCTTACTGCATCCCGATTACTGGAGAAAGGGGTGGGGGACTAAGGAAATACTTCCACCTGCCTGCAGCAAGCTGGTCATATCATTTCAGCCACCAAAGTGTAGTTGAGCTCAAGGACAGTTTTGTAATATGTTAAGGCATGCCATTAATGTTTTTCTGCAGACTTGTAAGATTACTTAGAGGACCACATTGGGACTGGTCCTCATTGGTGGACATATTAACAAATGGTAATATAGAGAAAGAATAAAAGGATACTCATTAAGTAAATTCCCAGATGAGGAACCGGTCCATTACATTTCTAATATATTTAGTCAAGTGGTGATGGGGGCATACTGAAAAAGTGCTAAAGCATTTGCTTGCCTATAGATAACTTTATATTTTGAAGATTTCTGTGTATTTTTTATTATTTGCTCCTCTCAGCCCTGGAATAACCCTGGACTTGTTTCATCCAGTTTGTAATTAGCAATCAGGAAGCCCCACCCTACAAACAACACAATTTCCCTATAGCTTGTTATTTTCACTGATTCTCATTGCAGGGAATTTTATTTTTAACAATATTTTGTCTCATGTGTTTACTTCTGTTTACAGCGAATTCGCCCTCTGTTTACAGGGTGCAGAAAGACTTCATCGTTCCCTGCAGCTGCTTAATTGGTGCTCATGCCTACTGTACACAAGTAAGTCACAACAAAGGCTGATTTCATTATCAAAATAAGAGATTGCAGACAGGGCGTAGTTCTCTATGTTCTTTATGGGCACAAAAAGGTCAATTTTCTTGGATCCTTTTGAGTCGCAAACATATAGGCTGCCTTAGGATTCCATGGTGTGTTTGAAGTCAAATGGGCAGCAAATTAAAACAAAAATACTGCTAATGTAATGTAATATTTTATACATTTATTAGTATTTGTAAGAACATCTAACTATCACACTTCTATAAACCTGTTGGTCAACCCATTCCAAAATCATAGATTTTAATACGGATTTGGTCGCCCTTTGCAATCATAACAGCCTACACTTTTCTATTTTTTTTTTTTTTTTGCAGGATTTTGGAATATGTATGTGGGAATTTATACTTATTGGGACAAAAGAACATTTAGTGATGTTGGATGAAAAGATCAGACTATGGTAGACTAATGGTAGACTAATGGTAGACTAAAGAAAAGGGGTAATCATAAGGGCCAATCCAATGAAAGAACGAAAAAGAAGACAGGTGAACCTATATTCCATACATGTGTTTGCTTTGCTCATACATGCAAAGCAAGTATATTATTATTTCAGCTCTTATATGCCTTTATTCTTGTGAACATCGAGATCTCATGAGATCTAACATGTGGCATTCACTGCAGCTGATCTGACTACGTTCAGCTGCAGAGGATTTTGTATTTTGTCACTTAGAGAATACTTTCAAAATATATACATTTTTGATTAAACTATATTTTATTCCAAAAATGATTTGAATAAAATTGCGTACAAAGGATTAAAAGTATATATAGTTGAACATACAGCTAAATATACTTTTAATTTTTATAAGTCTGAATAGTGTTTGAATAATATATTCATGTGTCTCCCTTCCCAACATGTTTCGCCCCTGTATTCGGCTTCCTCAGGGGATATGGAGGATATTACAAGACACCGAAGAAAAATGGTACAATTACATTCTTTGTTAAGTCTGAAAGGGACATAATAAAAGAGCAAAAACACATCTACTAATACAAAAGTGGGTATTGGCATATCTAGTCATGAATAGCATTATATGCCACATAAAGCATCAGCATATTGCATGCTGTCAAAGTTAAAAAAATAATGGTAATAAATGAGGGATAGGTTGTGTCACATATTAAATAAAAAACAATATGGTTTCCAAAAAGGGATATTAATAAGAATACTCTTACAATGCAGACTTGACTTATAATGGCTTACCAAGCAGTGCAAATGTGGATGTTCTGATTTACACATTAAAAACAATCATGATCCCTTTCAATAGAGAAGAAACATAAGTTAATAGCTGACATCTACTGTGTATCTAGGACAACAAATTTTGTGATAATGAAAACTTACATGAATAGTTATTATGTTGGAGTCTGCTTGTATTTGTTCCCAAGTAAGAAGGTGAGTTGTGTAAAGAAGATGTTTTAAAGCATATTAAATGAAACAAGAAACTGGCAAGATTCCCTGTAAGATGAATCAGAGCAGACATTACAGAGATTCCATGTTCATAAGTCCCCTTACCCCCTTGCTAGATATAATACTTACATGTTTATATGATGCTAAGGATGTTTCAGAACCAATAGATGTAACGGAGGGTTTGTGAAATAGTCTAAAGAATGGATAAGAATATTGTCATCACAAAGTTCTGATAGTAGTGAAATTGATTTCTATTGGTGAGGTACTCACAGATGGTAGAAGTATCCAGTAATATGCTTGGAAGTGCAAAAATTTCTTTAGGTTGGGTCTACAAGGACTTGTAAGGATCATTCCCATGGCTGCACACTAACAGGAGCAAAGCCACGGCGTGACTTCTGACAGTGTGGGTTTCTCTGGCACTAGAGGGAAATTGAGGATGAGTGTCCCCATTCACCCCTAGTGCCATTTGGCTAAGCAAAAGTAAACCCTAATGACACTTGATCAGCCAATAGCCAATAAAAATAGAAGGCAATTAAGGACACTGTTCCCTTGCAGCCCTAGCATAGTGTGTGTTCTACCCTCATGGGTGCAGAACATATGCAATCGCTCTACTTGTCCCCACAGCAGAGGTAACAAGGTAACTATGCACAGTGAAACGTGCATATAATTAAAAACATCAACCTTTTCACATTATTATTATTCAGTGTTTATTTAGCACCAACACAATATGCAGCGCTGTACAAAGTCCATAGTCATGTCACTAGCTGTCCCTCAATGGGGCTCACAATCTAATGCTCCTACCATAGTCCTATGTCTTTAATACAGTCTAAAGCTACGTACACACGGCAGATTTTTATCGCCCGATAATCGGCATCGGCCAAATATCGGGCGAAAATCTGCCATGTGTACAGTCGGTGTCTTCCATCGTCCGAACGACCGACCTGCCGGATCCACGGACGATGGACGACAACCGATCCTAATGAAAGGGAAGGGGGAGAGTGCGCAGCAGGGTGCCGCTCCGTCGCTCTCCCCCTCCCCTCTCCATAGAGCATGAACGGTGCTGTATGTACAGCACCGTTCATGCATCGTGCACTCCCTTGTCGTTGGAAAGGATCGTGAAAGATCCTTTCCAACTACAAAAATTGCAAGTGTGTACGCAGCTTTAGGTCAATCTTGGGGGGAAGCCAAATAATCTAACTGCATGTTTTTGGGATGTGGGAGGAAACTGGCGTACCCGTAGGAAACCCACACAGGGAGAACCTGCAAACTCCATGCAGATAATGTCCTGGAGTGTTGAACCTGGTGCTAACTTCTGGGCCACTGTGCTGCCCATTAAAGTCTAGTCTTTTTTTTAGGTATATTTTATTAGGGAATGGGTAAAGGGTATAGTACACTAGTAATCATTCTCTATAGCGCGGTGGCAAACATCCGGGGGTCCCCTTTTTACATCCTGCTTATAAATAAAAATAAACATTTGGAAATGCGTTTGTATATGTAAACCCTGACAATAAATGTTACATATTTGCTACATTTTGGCATGTGATATACACCATTAAAAGTGTTATGTTATTTCTAATAAGGGAAAATATATTTCTGTTGGTTATGCCAGAAATTGTTGCTCTATCTTGTGCATATTTTTTTTTCAAGAAATCCTCTCGTTTCTTATCTTGGATTACAAAATTATTTACTATGCTATGGAAAGGAGGAGGAAATCAGCCATTAAATCAAAGACAACTAAACAGAGCTATCAGGCTTCTCTTAAGAAACAGGCAAGTGCAACAGGAAATTAGGATCTGAGTGCTTTCCTGGCATATCTTCAGGTGTTTTTTCTGCCCTGAGATAAATCGTGGGGATAGGAGCATGAACTGAAGAGATATATTGCATATACTGAAAGTAAATAAATATATATATATATATATATTTATTTATTTAATTTTCCATGACAAATATTTAAGGACCCTCGGTCCCATTTTATACCTGCAGTGCAAAATCACATTGGTGGCACAGCAAACTGCACTGCACCTAACCAGATCTGCTTGAGCTGTGGTGTGAATCTGCAAACAGCAACTGCGCACACATAAGGAAACATGGTGCTTATCTACTCCCATTGAAGCACACATATTGAACACAAGATAATATTCAAAAAATTAACATACAAAGTTGGGTAAGGGGGGAGGAAAAAACACTTTCACTAGAATAGTTATCAGCAGTTATCAGTGGTGGTATCAGTGCTCATTCTTTCCCATTCACTTGAATAGGAGTGGATGAGCCCATCGATGAGTGCGTGGCAGTATGATGTAGCTCACCGTCAATCCGAATTAGTCAGTCCAGGATGACATATCTCATGCTGGAGTTCATTCAGTCCCGGCAGCTGTAGAGGAAACTGGTATGTGCCAGGTATACCAGCTACCTAAAGATTTGCAGCTCAAAGTAAAGGAAGCGATCGGGCAGGTGAATATGTTTTATTGCAGTAGGGACATCACCTGTCCCTTAAAGCCCTGCCTGGTTTTTTAAGCAATTGCTGGAGGTTTGCTCCTTCTTCACCCTGACTGCCTGTGCCTTGCCCGTGTTTTCCCATTCTGATGCAGTTTCAATTGATCTGAAAGAGGGACATTGGTTTGTATACTATTGGAGAGAAGAGGTGGATATCTATTCGCTGCGAAACGCGGTGGGTTGGGGGAACACTTGATGGATAAGTTCCATGGATATGTCTCTACTATAGTAAATAAAACATATTTTTAACAGTGATTGTATAATGATTATTATTGTTTTAATTACATTAAAGTCCCATTTACCAAATCTTTGCTTCTTTAGTTGCAAATTAGAACAGCGTTGAATACACTGGTCCTAATTTATTAAAGCTCTCTAAGGCTGGAGAAGATACACTTTCATCAGTGAAGCTGGGTGATCCAGAAAACCAGAAATGGATCTGGTCCAGAATTAAAAAGATTTGCTAACAAAAGAAAATGGCATTTAAGAAATCCATTCCCGGTTTGCTGGATCACCTAGCTTCAGTGATGAAAATGTATCATCTCCAGCCTTGGAGAGCTTTATTAAATCAGAGCCACTGTGTCTAGTTTTTCAACTTTCTCTGACACCAAACAGTAGAGGTTGGAACTCGAGTCGAGCGACATGGACTTGAGTCTGACTTAAGTCACCTAATAAACGACTTGCAACTCGACTTGGGGGTTTTGTACAGTGACCTGCAACTCGACTTGCAGTGCCTTCCTCCCCGCCTTCCCTGCATTCTAAGTCTACGGCTTTCTCCTCTAACAGCTGAAGGGAGCGAGGAGGAAGGCGGTGTTACAGAAGCCCCACTGCCTTCCTCCTCATCCCCTTCAGCTGTTAGCGGAGAAAGCTGAACTTATTGGACTTAGAATGCAAAGAATTCTTGGTGACTTGAGTCTTGACTTGAACTTGGTGTCAATGACTTGGGACTCGACTTGGACTTAAAGGGTGACGACTTAGTCCAACCTCTGCCAAATAGTGCTTTACTGGTGTGTATCCTAATCTGGGCAATTTTCCTCAAAGGGGGAATTTTACTGAACTCCCAAAAATGATGGCTAAATTTTCAATGCCAAATTTGTAAATGTGGACACTCCTAAAAAATTGATTGATGCAGCTCCCTTGTTTTTTATTTTACAGAGAAGACAACGTGCAACACTAGTAGATAGAAACAAATGCCTGCATATATGATGAGTATGCACGACTGACCTCATGCAAGTATACATTTAAATTAACACAAAGCCACACTGATAACACAAAACACTATAAAATGATTGCATGTAGCAGTCATAGTATCGGGGGCACCCAATTCTGCATTCTATGTACGTAAAACACACACATTGATTAAACTACTATTTTAGGTTTGCTTACGTGGCTTGGCAAAGCATAAACAAATGTACACATGTGATATAAATTATCAATGGACAATTGTGAACTCTGGACAGTCCACCCATTCGGAACAAAGGGAAAATGAGAATTTTGGCACAGCCGCATTTCCCTGCTTTGATTTGGCTCGTCCATATTTCAAGGTCAGCACGTGCATGAGAAAATTAAACCTTCCAACCCCACATCGAGGAGGAAATTCTTTAATCACAAAAAATGCCTCCCTCTAAAGTGACTTTTCATTTCTCATAATTACAATTGTAATAAATCAAATGTTCTCTAAAACTTGATTGTTCCAGACTTAAAAGGCGACATCTATTAGACACAAAATGAAAATATATCTATAACAAAACTTTTTTATTTTTTTTAGGGTGGAGGGGGGAAGGATTGGAGGCCTTGCCATGTGTGTATTGCAAGGAAAGTGCCAAAACCAGAATGTAGAAACCTAAAATGAAATGTTAGATTGATTCTAATATCATAAAAACTATGATTGTTTTAGGAATTCATTAAAACAGAACTAAAGCTTCCGCCATAATCAGCAAGTCCAGGTCCACGATCTGTCATCTCTGCATCCTAGGGAGCCACCTTCACCGTTGGCTACATGGTGGACTTCCGCGAAGACGGCGATCCATTGTGCACGATCCTGAAGTCAGTAGAGCTTCATCTCATTTGTTAATGAAGTATATCCAACAGGGGGATTCACTTTGCTATGAACAACCAATATTATTATATTAATAAATCAATAACATTGTCTTTTTATGATAAAGGAATATGAATACAACTAATTCTGGATTATACATTTTGCTTTTGATGCTTTTCTCTTTGCACACTCAAGCAAGGACCCAACCTTCAGCTACCTTTCTTTGGGGAGCTATCCAAGGAAATACATTTCTGGGGCCAAATATTCACCATTTCTCTATGTCCTGTTGATCATTGTCACTGCAACTGAAAGTGTCAGAAAGAAATGTTTTTTACATTTATAATACTTGCTAAACCCAGAGGTGCCTTACACACTGCTACTTACTGAAAAAGAGCAACGCTTGTGTTGGGAAAAAATAGTTTGCAGAGTAATAAAAGATCATAGGGTGCACCAGTTAGATGCCCTACATCCCCCTCTTTACCCATTGGTGAATTTTACATTTTTCAGATGAGAGCTAAGGGATTCCTCTCCTTCCCCAACCACTTCTACCACCACTTTTTCCGTTTTACATACCTCTTAAGCCGTAAGTCTTCTTTGTACAAATAGAAAGTTACCTGCAGTACGTCTACCTTCTTTTAATTTGGAAAGGGAAAAGATATAGGGTATGACGGAGCATGTGATTTATTACCCATCTACCATATCACAGTTCTGGTGCTTAGTGATGGGCCAATTGCTGTTATTTATGGGCATGAAGATAATATTAAGTTTTTGATTTCAACATCTTATGATCCCTTAGGAACCTGGGTGTAAAGTAGGCCTGTAGCTAACATAGGGACGCATGACAGGGTGAGGAGGAAAGACAGGAAAGCAAGGTCTAAAAAAAAAAAGAAAAAAGAAAAAAAAAAGTGCGGGAAAGTAAAAGTGCGGGAAATTTAAAAAAAGCGTGAAAATGAGAATAAGCTGATTGGCTAATTGTTTATGGGAGGGAAAAATTAATGTATAAATAAAGGTGTTGGGGGGTGAGGGGGCAGTAGTTACCTGAAACAGCGAGCATCTCCCACCCTCCCTCCCGAAATTTTATATATGAGTTTAATTGTCATGGCAGCAGGTTGGTGTTCTTTCATAAGGTCCATGAAAGGGTTAAAGTTTCTTGGGGAAGGAAGAAAATAAGGGGGTGGGACCCGGCAGTATATGGGTCTCTTGGTTGAGGGTGGCCTTGCACGACACTCGGTTGTCGTAGGGGCTAGGTGTTAGAGGTGGTCATCCGCTGATTGTCCCCGAGGCGGTGTGATAGTGGCTGGGGGCCTGGTTAATGAGCGTAGGTAATTTTTTGGTAATTGTAAAATAAACATTTTCATGGACCTGTAAGAAAGAAATAAGTTTAGAATGCTGCATTGGAGGGGTTGTTTGACGTTTTAAGATAAGTTTATCATGTGTTTTTTTATACAAAATGTTATATATATATATAACTTAATCAGTTGTTAAATAAACGAGCTGCTATGGCCAATTTAATCCAACAGAAGTCTGGTGTGTTTGATTGGGATGAAGGAAAAGGTGGAAGGGGTTAAATTGGTCTGGGGTTGCAGTTCATGCATTACTCTACTCTACCCTAGTCAAGCAAAAGAGAGCATGCATGTGCAACTGGGACAGGCTGCATAAAGTGAATCAGTTTTTGGTGCACTCTGTTGTGCTGATTCACCTTTTGCAAAGCTTTTTCTAAAAACTTGGGTTTTATTATATTCATGATATACAATAATGGAATTCAACAAGGACTCTAAGATTGTAAGCACTTTTAGGCAGAATTCTCTCCTCCACTGTCTGGATCGGTCTGCCAAGATATTGGCGCTATATAAATACAGTTTATTAATAATAATAATAATAATAATAATAATAATAATTAGTACTGTGAGTCCATGTGATAGCTGTGCCAGGTGGGCAGTCCGCATCTACCAAACACTAAATTATCAGAATTGGTTGGACTGGCCCTTTGAGGACACATTGCAAAAGTTTTATTCTGTAATAAAAAGTATCTTAATATGTAATTTTATTTACTAAGTGTGAGCATTGTACATCATGTTCCTGGCAAGAATGAAGAGTGATCCCTGCTCGTCACACCAATCTGGATCACTAATACCAGACTGATTGTGATAAGGAGACAACAAGGAGGCCATTCTAATCCATCCTCGTGGCCCGGCATCGTTTCGTGCCTCCATCTGATGGGTTCTGCCTGTTTATCATTACAGAACAGTTTGACAATTCAAAACGAAATAGGTTGTTACAGGAACACACAGCCTTGTGTGATGATAACGGCGAATCACAAGACAATCACATTGCAAGAATAAACTAAAAAGAAACAATGTTTCCAATAGGCAGAGTTTGTTGATCATGCAGGAAAAATATTCTGTGCTTAGGATGTATTTCCCTGAATACAGAACACAATGTATGGCGGATTGACTGAGACTTTGCGTTCTCCCCCTATCAGATACCAGGTTGCAGGAAAAACGACTGAAATGGTACATTGCTATCTCATCAGATGGTGTTTTTGAGGTTCTTTTTAATAAATGGGAAGAACAGTGATGTGCAATTACCTGCAGCAACTAACTGGAAACACAAGAGGCTTAAAGTTAACACAACCAATAAAATATCATATAAGCTCTGGGATGTTAATGTCATTACAAAATATTTTTTCAATCTTTTAAAATCTGCAGTTTTTATTAAAATAATCTGTGTTGGTTCTGTCATGGGGGCCCTCATTAAAGCTAAACTATTGGTAAAATAAAAACTTACCGAGAGCCCCCAATACCTCCAAAGCAGTCCTTGAACTGGTCCCATGCCGTCCTAGAATCCTGCCTTCTTCCCAGCGTGAGGAAAGCGCTGAGCACTGCCATCTTCTTCCTTCTTCTTTCTTCTTCTGGCTACATCACCTGATCTCGCACTACACTGCTTACCCGCTGTAATAGTAAAAAAAAAAATAAGTGTGCATGCGTGAGAGCAGTACATTTTTTTTAGTGCCAATGTGGTCTTATGTATATGCAGAAGGAGCAGCCCGAACCCTCCTGGGATACGTGATGTAGGTCTGCGCTCCCATTCAGTCTTTACCATCGTGGCATTAAAAAAATGCATTTAAAGAAGACAAAAAGCAACTAACAAAAACACTGTTACTTTATATTAAAAGGTTATCTATCCTGTCAACTGTGCTCCTGGTACCATTTAATGTTGTCCATGGTGTGGACTACAGGCGGCTTTGGTCCACCGTCACCTGATCAAGAAGTTGATTGGAAGCAATGATGAGCAGCTGATGAAGAGGAATGGCTTTAGGAAGCTTTGAAGATTACTAATGCTAAGCAGGGGTGTGATGGGGTGGGCCCAGGAGGGAACGCCCTCACTTTTTTCAGGAATGAGCTATTCCTTGGTGGTCCGCGGCTCTGGTCGGTTCACCCGCCATGGGGTCAGGAGAAGGACCCCGCTGAGGAGCAGGTGTGCACCGGCCAGAGCAGTGGACCATGTCTCTCCCAACCCACCCACTCTGAGTGGACAAGTTCTGGTATCATGACGTCACTCTGGGTGAAGTTTCTTCCCTTTGAGTGACACATAGGCAGGGATGTATCGGGGCGGGCATGTTTACATAACAACGATGCACCCCCGCCATGGATGTTACCTTGCCCCCTCTTCTTTTTCACGATTACACCCCTGATGCTAAGCTTTTTGTAGGGTTAAAAATGTATACATTTATTTTATGGAACAAAGGGCAAATGTTATAGAACAGTGCAATCTGATCTGCTGGTAAAACCGCTGAGAGAACAGTCTCAATGGTCCAGGACTGGGAGTTTACTCTTTCATCATAAATTAAAAGCAAATGACCTCTTCCAACATTAGGTCCTCTTCCATGTAGCTGTCACTTAACTCTGTACCTCCTTCTGTATCGCGCAAGGTCCCATGACATTTGAAAGGTTTAGAAGCAGTAAGGAAGTAAAGAATGGGTGGCTCAATGGAAACGATGGAAAAGTATACCCCCCCGCCACTGACACTGAGTCGGGGGGTATACTTTTAACTTTCTGCTTTACTACATTGCAGGTGGGATCATAGTGATGCACTATTATGTGATTATTGAGTTGCCAATGGGGATAAAGGAGAAGGGAAATATAGGGCATGTAAGTTTTACTGGTGGACCCAATGATTTGTAGTTACTTCCCCGCCAACTTTTTTCCCCAACACAAGTATTTATCTTTTTAATAGGTAGCAGTGTGAGAGGCATCTAGCAGTTTAGCAGGTGTTATATTTTGTGAGTCTTGTATATCATTAATAGGGATTACACTGCATAGAGCATTTGTGTTTTAATATGAATGATGGTATGCCAGACTTTTTTGTTTATAATATATCGTATTTAGTATTTAGTGTGATTGGTCCAATGAAACGTTTGTCTTTCTAATAGGTGTAAGTGATAGGAAGGAATTTTATGGGGGGCTCTAAATTTACATTTCTCCTCTGGTGTAGCATTTCCCATCATATCCTCCGCATAAGCTTCTGCTGAGACATGAAACGTTTCTATTCTTTTTTTTTTTTTTATATAAGCACACAAATCATTTCAGCCACAGACTGAAAAACTTTCTGACATACTTGTGAAAGCAGCCCTTCATTCTCCACATTCTTTATTTTTCACCTTCACCGTGCAGAAAATTCTAAAATAAAACAGATTGCTTGGGAGACCTCTCAGGGACCATTTTCCCACTTCTGTGTTTTGTTTGGATCGGGACACCTAACCATTATCCTATGACCATGTTAGACAAACAATCTGCATGGAAAAAAGAAACAATTGTGCACTCGATGGACACAACCTGTTTATAAAGGTCACTCAGGTTCATTGCATTGCAGTAATACTCCTGATGTCTCCCCCAACAGTCTTTCCATTAATTTAAGCTACGGCCAAGAGGCCACAGTCCAAATATTTCCATTTACGCATGATCCGAGGATTTATTTGAAATTAAGTATTTGTTTAAAGCAACTATGTACCTGCATTGCTCATCTGTATGTGTTCTACCCTTCCTCAGCCTATACAAAACAAAATAAAATGTCTCTGGTTGGAGGTGGACTTTAGAAAAAAAAACACTATAACCATAATGACTACCAACGAGGCTGTTACTGATTGGACAAAACTTTCAAATCACCTGCTAAATATTGTGTAGGTCCTTCTGGGATGTGAAACCAGCTCTGACCCATTTAGTCTCAATTCCAAAAGTCCTCTGAAGGTATCCAGTGGCATCTGGGAGCAAGGGGTAAGGATTAGACCCTGTAAGTCTCATTCTACTGGTTGGTAGTGCATCTTACTGCCATTCTCCCTCCCCATGAAACACTTGGCAATCCAAATGATCTAAAAGAAAATGTATTTCAGCAGACCAATTCACCTTGTTGCTCCATGGTCCAGGGCTCATGCGCATTTTTGGCTTAGACAGGGGTAACCTTTCCCCATTATATGAATCAATGACCCATGGGCATCCATGACCTTGTTGCTAGTTTACCGATTACCCTTCTTTGGACTACTTTTGGTAAGTAGTAACCTTTGAATACCATCAACACCGTACCAAGACTTGCTGTTTTGGACATTCTCTGACCAAATTGTCTGTCCATTACAGTTTGGCACATAATCTTCAAGGCCGTTCATTACCTGTTTAATATTTCTAACTCCAATAAAATACCCCAAATGGACCCCAATAAAATATCAAATCCAGGCTCTTGCAAAATATTGAAAGAACTTTAGGTGGAAAACCATTGATCCCTCTAGTATCTTAGTCCAATTGGTTCTGCGTAGACGAGTAAACGAGTCAGCGAGGGACCAATTGGGTAAGGACTGGACACTGGGCACTTCCATATTCTTCTGCCTTCTTCTGCTTTCATCACCCGATCCCACACTACACAGGCGCTAGTTCGGGTAACATTCCGTCCTGTAAAAAATAGCAGCCCTTGACATATGTATCCAAGGAGGCTGTGGGTTTCTGGTGATAGGTCCGCATTAATACCTTAAATAACCAGTAAGTGTACCTAACTAATAGTGTACCTAACTATAGGTTAATACTTACTATACGTGATAAATTTTATTTTTTTTTTGACCCTGACATTCTTTCATTTCATACTCCTATATACACTTATGTCCCACATACTCATTCTATATATGTATCTCATATACATTAATGCATACATGATACATACACCATTATTTATTTTATTTATTTATTTATTTTCTGTTTATTTAACATGTGTTTGAGATGGAATATAAATAAATGTCTGAACCATGTTACTATATTTTGTTGTTCAAGAAAACACTCATACATCCCCTGAAGAAGCCTATCGGCTAATCACATTGGAATACGAGACATTTTTTATGTTATTACCTGATTTGGGATTACTATATCTAGCTAACTGGTCCAATATCCCATTAAAAAAGTAATCGGAAAGACCAAAATCACTATGCATTGTATGCATATACGATTGTTATTTTCTATCAAACATTTTGCTTACAATATAATCTTCAATTGCCACAAAAAAAGCTCTTTTCTGTCTTTGTTCCAATATAATATGCCTAACATGGGGGAGCAGGTAAACAGGTAAATGCTGAAAATTATCTGAAGTTAAGCAAAAAACAACCACAGCTAGAAAACCAGCATCAATTATGAACCGTTAATGAGATCCACAACAGCTGATTCACTATACAACTTCAACAATCAGAAACAGCGAAGAGTAAATAAGATAAAATGCATTGTCCAAAGTCTTTGATTAATTATTTTCTCTTTAAGGCTACAAACCTCAGCTTTTACAATTTATTATTAACTAAATCATAATTTATAAATCATTTTAACTAAAGCATAATCCTTTTTTGTAGATCAGTTTGGGTATGAGCTATAGTGATTAATGGATGCAAATCAAAATAATTATGGTTAGCCATAGGTATTTTCTAATGCAGCATACCCTGCAAAGAAGCAAAAAAATTATTCCCAGTGGTCCAGATCTCTCCATGGGTATTTTGTGGTTGCTGCCACAAGCTGCGTGTAAAAGCTGTGCAGTTCCATGGACCATTTGGTATTTTTCTAATAATTTTAATAGAGTAACTGACCATCATATTTGAAGTGGTGTATCCCATTTCCTATTAGTCCATTCACATCCATAAGATGGATTTCCATTATAGCTTATGGCATTTACCAATAATATCACATGAATATTATCTGTCCATCTGTAAACTGAAGCTCATTCTGATGTCAAATGCAGCTGTTGCAACAAAACCACAGGTAATGCAATCGTTGGGAATCCCCACTTATATGGATCAGGTGAACACAATTTGGCAATTTTTTACCAAAAATAATTTATAAATTTGCCAATTAAGGTGGAACTGTAGTTCTGCCAGGGAAGCTGGGACAGTATAAGGAAGATGTCATCCTGAATGGCCAGTTAAGGTAGCCAAAGATTCGACACCTGGGTGAGGATGGAGAATGATGAGCCCAAGACACATTTAGGATGGGTGAATGTAAATAAATAATTGCAATCAGACAGATAAATTTATTTTATTGGAGAAGGTACTTCACCTGGCTTCAGTTTTTGAAATTGTAATATTCCTGCTACTGTCTGAATATCAGCCCACATGCCCCTCAGTAGCTTCCTCCAATCATCTCCAAATCACCCCCCGTTACAATGCATTTGGTTGGTATTCACAAAGAACATCTGATTGCCTCACGGGATCGGAAAAGGCATTTTTTCCCTTGTTGAAGTAAATTGTACCAAGTTTTTTTTGCCTTCCTCCAGATCAACTATGTCTATAGGGTTTTATCTGAGATATGTTTATTTTCCTAGTTATTGAACTTGATGGACTTATGTCTTTTTTCAACCTTACTATGTAAAGGATTTGCATATTTCAATGATTTCCTATAAAAGTTGCTCTCACCACTTTACGGTACGTTTCTAAATACATTTTTGGTTCTCAATCACTACTATGCCAAGCTCCCCATGATTTAAAATTGTTACAATTTTCCAAAATTGTTAGTTTTCCTAAAATGTTCCTTAGGTGATGCATACGAACCTCCTCACCTCAACAACTTATCCATTAGGAGTTACGAGAGTTCTGTAGTCCCCCCTCCCCACCCTTCCCTGATGATGAGATTATAAAGTCGTTACTACTGTTACGCATTTCAGGTTGTCAGGAATGTGCGGTTGCTGCTGAATATTCCAGCAGTTCACTCCAGCATTGAATGCAGTTAATAGTTGCTCATCCCTATTGTTCTAGATTTAGAAGGAGGGGGGCATTTGGCAATACAATTCTTGTAGAATTAGGGCTGGTTCTGTAATGAGGATTTGTTCTTGGCTCTTTGCCTCTTCTCAGAGTCATTAAATACTCATTTAGAACTTGGCACAGAGCCTTCCATTTATCAAAATCATATTTTCAGTGTTTTGGTTTCTGCAGAAAAATAATGGGTCACATACTATTTGTGTTCTGGAATATTAAGTAATCTTAATTACTTAAGGGTTGTTGCACATATATTTGTTTATTTAGAGCAAATTAAAATATTCAAGAGGAATACAATTTGATGAAGGATAAAAACTAATAGTAATGAATACTATTGCAGATTCTTAACACATTCTACTGTCTAGATCTATCTTTCTCAACCTTTTTAACATGGGGTAAGCCTTAAAATAACTTTCAGGTCTTCTGGAACTCCTGTTATAATTACTATATTCACAGCCCACAGTAAATTATTGTGGTGGTCAGTGTGAATAATTTCTCCCTCAATGCTGCAAAGTGAGAAGAATGTTGCCCTTACAGAAAGCCAAAAAGATCATTGGTGTCACTTAAAGTGACCTGAGATTCACAAATCGTTCATGGCTCAAGGAACCCCTAACAACATCTGAAGGAACCCTGGTTGGAAAATAATGGTGTAGATAACTAAAGTGGACCGTCCACTAAAATGTAAGGTCTTCGCACACTCTCTGGACTTCCTTCCACTTCTACAATCACCTACTCTTACTAGGTTAAAAAGCATACCCGAAAAGAAAAAAAAAGTAGAACAATACTAAACTAATGCTCCACCCCCCCACCACTGTCTTTCATATCATGATTTATTCAGGAAGATTCCTATGGAACGCAGTGCAGGCATGAGTAGACACACCATTTAGTTGAAAAAATGTCTTCTCCTGATGCTTTGGCTACTTTGCCTTCCACAGGACGTTCTCTCAACATTCTCACTTAGATGTTGTTTGAAGAAGACAAAGGTTGGGTAAGTAAAATTTTTAGGTACTTTTTTTGCTTTGTACTTAGTCCTTTGGACACGAAATGCATTTGTAATATTCTTCTCAACTGCTTTCTATCATTTGACTTTAAGCTCTGTACAGAAAAGAATGGCCAGATAAAGGAATAGCAGGAGGAAAATAAAGGTAAGGGGTTTGGACCCTGGATTTGCCATCCTTTACTCAAATGATATGGGTTTGCTACAGGCTTGATGACCATTCCTTAACATTTGTGAACCCATTCACTGCAAACAATTCATGCTGGTCAATTCTGCTCACCAAGTACTGGAAATGGTAGGTTTCTAATGTAAATACCGACTCAGCTTTTAACAACCTCCAGCCAATGGAAACACTGCCAGCTATTTATATTAATCTCTTGGCTTTCGGTCAGTAAACTTCCAATTGATGGGCAGTGTTATTATTGGTTGGTGGCTGTCAGGAGTGGCACTGCTTCTGACAACTACCAACCAATTGGAATGGCATTCAAATGCTTATTAGCAACTACCCGCCATCAAATTTCCTAATAAGTAAACAAATAAAAAACTTCATACAATCAACATTTACTAAAACGATAGAAGGCGTACGAGTAAAGTTTTCTGATGAATGTCACCCGTACTTGTGGTTTACTGAACCAGAATAATCACATAGTCACCAGAGTTTGTATGTACATTCTGTATACTTGTTGCAAGTAAGTCAGGATAAGAGTAACAGGCTGGGCATGTGGAGGGGATCAAGCTTTTTTTGCATTAAGTGGACCTAAACTGAAAAAACAAAAAACCACCAGGAGGTAATACTAGTTGACCAAAGAGACATGCAATGCAACTCCCTGGTTCCTGGTGGTGGCTTATGGTTTAGGCTTCAAACTACACAGCGTACTCAAGCACAGAGCCAGCCGCCGGGAATAATGTACCTCCTGTGCATGCGTATGGGTTTCATCACCCAATGACAGAGGAGGATTGCTGGAAGTCCACCATGGAACTACCAGTGAACATGGAGCCCTCCATAAATGCAGCAATGACAGGTCCTGGACCTGTCATTACTGTAGGACAACCACTCAGGGTAATTATGCGCCATAATGCTTTATGCTTGCTGATTTTAGCAGAAGCTCTCCACCCACCAAGTTTTGCTTAATCTGCAGTGGAGAAAAGTCCGGTCTGGTGAGCCAGCTCCCATATATGTATGTCATCTATGTACCTAACTGTTTGCCTCAACATCAGCTTTAAGGATACAAGAGGCAGATATCCATTTTTCCTTCACCTAAGGCACCTGTCTAGCTGAGTAAAAGAAAAAGATTGTAAAGAAATTTGCTCCTCATCCTGAATACGTTTCTGTCACCTGCCCCAAGCCATTTACTTGTACCTCATAGTGACCGGTTGGTTTTGAAAAATTTGTCCTCGCTCGGCTCTGTTAACCTACAAGTGACCTTGGTGAGCCCCCAGGTCACGGCGTGATTCTAAATTCTGTGGACAGGAAATTCCCCTGAATAACATAATTCAGGAATGTACGCCCAAGACAAAAGTAATATGTTCAAAACATCTGCACTTACTATCAAAGCCTGCCTGAGCTTAGATGAAAAGGAAGGAGATTATGGGCCTTCATTCCAACACAGGTTTATTTTTTAATACTTTTTGGAAAATCTTCAGTAGAAACCATGGAAGGAGCTTCTTAAATCTTTTGAGTGCTCAGCTGTATTCCTGTTCTATATTGGCTGTACAAATGCACAAAGGATTCGTAGTCTTGGCTTAATGTTGGTGTAAATCCTGATGGAATGACAATTAGTTTGCTAAAGCACTAAATATTATAAAACATTTCCTAAATAATGTTCTTTTTAACACTTTTTCTTAATGCTGATCCTTTCTAGTCTCTGTTAAGCACTTTATGTCAACTGTACACATTATTGCCTTGGAACTGCTTTTTAATGGGATCTTTGGACCATGCCTGGGCATAGCTTAATTGTGCTGAATATTAGGCATGGTTTAAACAAGCCTGGTTAAATAGAGTCTGAGCCCACATACTGTATGCACAGTACACAATATACAGCCTTTGTACCCACAAAATATTCTATAATTACTAGCTAACATATATAAAAGTTCAGTCAGCCTGGCTCAAAGGAAGCCTGGAAGAAACTTTTGGTGGCCCCCGTTATATAAACCACCAAAATTGTATTATTGTTTTTACACAGTTTTTATATAGCGTCAACATACTACGCAGCACTTTTCAAAGTTCATAGTCATGTGACTAGCTGTCCCCAAAGGAGCTTACAATCTAATGTCCCTACCATAGTCACATGTCATTAGTACAGTCTAAGGTCAATTTTATGGAGAAGCCAATTAACCTAACTGCAAGTTTTTTTTTTAATGTGGGAGGAAACCGGAGTACCCAGGTGAAACCCACGCAAACAAGCGGAGAACCTGCAAACTCCATGCAGATAATGTCCTGGCCGAGATTCGAACCTACTGCTGCAAAGGGCAGAGTGCTAACCTATGATCCATCATGCTCTGGTTCCCACTAATTCTGGTGGGCCCAATGTCTTAAATCCCACCATGCTTTGGTCAAGAGTATGTAATACACAACATGGCATGCAGAGTGCAGGGGACAGATCTATATAACATAGTACACAGAACATATAGTTTAACAGTCTGGACAATGCAATGTGCAACAAAAAAGTATATATCATAGAGCCCCTTACATTGTTAATGGGAGGAAAAGGAGCCATATTGTAGGTTGTGGGAAAAAATGACTTTGGTCAGTGGGGAGAATGGTCTGGAATTAGTTTTCTCTTAGAAGAAAAAAGGATTGAGCTTTAAGATTAGAGCCCTGGAGGCTTGCTGTAATGGGAGGAAAAATGGCAAGTGTCAGTAAATAGGAAACATTGTCAGCTGTTAATGGAAAAAATGCCTAGCGTTAGTGTCTATGAGAAAGCATGCCTTTGGTGGCCAGCAGGAATGGGAAACATGCATTTGTGTCAGCGTGGTGTAAAGGGGGGCATTGTTAGTGGAGGGTGAGAATATAATATTGATGATTTGGGAGAAGGGAATGGACAATAGTGTCCAGTGGGTTTGGAAAGAACCAATAAAGCCCAATAAGGGGTGGGTTGAATAATGTAACCCAATGGAGGCTTGGGTGAAGTAGCGGTGCCCAAAGAAGAGTGAGTTGGAACAATAGCACCCAGTGGGGGTTGAAAGAACTAGACGTTAGGATCGAGGAACAATACCCAGAGAGGACAATAATGGTGCCCATTGAAGATGGAGAGGAACAAAACTTCTTAGGGGGTTGGAGCAAAATTGCTCAGTGTGAGTTAACAGTGGTGTCAGTGGGCAAAACTTACATGCACAGAGTCCAATGTCCTATGTGCTACAGCTCTACCTCTCTTGCTTCCAGGACTAAGCTGACTAATACAACAAAAGAAACGTGAGAATTTTATATTTATGGACTATTCTTTTTGAATTATTCTTGGCTTTGACTGGAGTACTGCTTTAATAGGCAGTCAATGACCTTGTCTATGGGTACTTTCACTTGCACCTCTTGAAGAATGCATCTGATGTAGGTGGTAGGCACTTCTCCAGAAACAGATGTTTCTTTAATTGTGCTGGTAATTACTGCATGTTCTCTCTCCGTATCTTATCTCCGATATGACTTTCCCATCCACCCAAGCTGTGGGCTGAAAACAGAATATTTATTGATATGTAACCACTCTGATTGTGTAACTTTCTTCATTATATCTGAAATACTTAACCCATGTGTTGTGTTTTGCAGCCAGAAAGCTTTTCTCCCTAAAGTTTAAAATCAAGAAAAATGTTTCAAATACTTTTAATAAAGCTAAAGTCACATAATATTGCAGGTTTGTAATCAGTGGCACATCTTTAATGTGAGACTTTTCCAGAAGAAGTTGCTGTATGTTCTCCAAACGGACTGGGTAGAAGCTTCTGTTGACCAAAATGCCAGAATGAGCCACTTTTTCCATGTTGGGAGTCATTCATTTATATTTTGCCTACCCTCACCAGGCAAAAGGTTGCACCTTTTGAACTCACAATATGGTACACATCTAGACTATTGGTCATAAACCCACCAACTCATACTGGAGAATATAGGTAAACTAGACTCGGCTGGAATTCCTGGATACCACTTTTGGAGATCTAAAGCAACAGAAGCAACATAAACCTTAAAGAACAGTTCTCCCTTTCCTGTTGTTTTCCTTTTTTTACCCAAATGCTGCAGTCCTCATTTATTAACACGGAACATACAAATAGGTGGAGATAGCAAAGTGATTAGGAGATGAGCTCATGCGTTTTCTCATTTCATTGTCAAATCACAGGCTGGGGAAGGACAATACCTGTCCTGGTCTGTATGGGTATGTTAGGGTATGTATGGGTCATGAAGTTGTGGTGCAGGATGAATTTATTCTTTTTTAATTTCTTTTAGAATTCTTTCAGAATTCTAGAATTTTTTCTTTTTAATTCTTTTAGAATTATCCTCCAGGAGTTGTGCAGGTTTCCTCAATTCTAAGGCAGGTCTGAACCAGCCCTTACTGAACTTTAGCAGGGAAGTGGGAGTCCAGGATGGGACAACAAGGCTTCCTGTGTCTGGTTAGGTGTTCTAAAATACAGCTCCCATTCTGCTGTGTCTGGGTGTAGATGTGAAGATTTCCTGCACTTGGTAGAGTCCATGCAAAGAGTGACCCTTGTTTACTGGAAGAGGGAAGTGGACCACTTCCAAATCAGGTAAATGGTCTCGTATGTGGAGCTCAGATTTATTTCTGTCCTGTATGTAACTAACAATAATTTTCTTTTTGAAGCGCAGATATCCTCTATCATTTAGCAATGGAAATTCATGCATGTACAGGTTCTCTTTAAGATGTGTCATTGCCCCCTGGCAAGACGGTACAGGAGAACATGCCAAGATTAATATCGTGCTTGGAAATATTTTTCTCTTTGTTGGTGCTGTTCTGCAGGATGCTCCATCTGCCATTAATCCTGCCAGTCTCTGATCGTCTGACCTCTGAATTATCAGACGTGTAAACACAAAAGCGGTTTCTTTGGGACAAAAAACGCCTGGAGCACAGTACGGAGTCCAGGCCAGTTTTATTGTATCAGCAGCTCTATGACTTTTATGGAAGTCTTCTGATCTCAGACCCTTCTGTCTTTTCGGACTTCTCAATGAATAACATGTAACAGGATAAAGTGAATGCTTCTAGAAGTTACTACAGATAGTACACATAAATTCTTCAAACGTACAATAAATAAGTAAACACAAAATTCTAAGTGGCTTAGTTCATTACTGATATCCCATCAATCCCATTTAACATAGCCCAATGGCCCAATCATAAGTCATGTAAGAATGTGCTTGGAGTGTTTTGCTAGCAGGGGCACCACATATAGAGGGCAAGTGGTAAGAAGCATTTGGTTGCACCTATAACACCTTTGTGATAGAAGGAAAAGTGAAAAACAAGGAGTCTCCAGTATTCCCTACTTACCATATATTGGGCTCTGGGGGTGTTTCATTAAGGGGAACCAAATTGGCCAGACATGGCCTTGTACACAGCAGCAAAAACAACTTTGCAAGTTTCATGCCATTCTGGTTGGCGATAACTTAGGACTAATTATTCTCCCCTGGTTCTCATACTATATTGTTGGTGCTTTTGTAATTGACTGCATAGGCACATAGCACTGCATTGAAAGATAACATAGCTATTATACCCAGTAAAGAGCATTTACTTTAATTTTGCAGACTAGGGTGACGTAAAGGGAAGATTAGTTTAGGCTCTCCCCAACCTAAATACAAATGGCCTTTTAAAAGTAATCTTTGCCCAAAAATAAATACTAACTCGGCCTGGCTTTTGCAACTTTTGGGGGTACAGGTGAGCAGTGAAAACTGGGTGCTTGTAATCCGACCAGCCTATTGCACACACTGGTGGCAATGGTTAGGCATGCAAGTATGACCCACACCATCAGGAAGAACTGGAAGCAGAACCAATGTATTTTTTTAAATTTTTTTATACAAATGTATGTTTAATGCCTTTTTTTAAAACACTTAAACCATTTGGTGGTTGGGTGATCCTGAGTAAAGCAGACTTTTTATGTATGGGAATTCAGTGCACATTCAGACAGAATGCCCTAAGAACCCCTAACTTGGCTTTCTGTTGTAAAGATTATCCGTCATAGTTAAAATTTACATTTGTAGTCTGGTAATATTGGTACAATATACTAATGGATGATATAATTATTTTTCTTTTTAGCTATTAGCTCATAATTTGATGTCAGTATAAAATTATAGTAAGAATGGAATAAATGAAGGTGGGTGAGATTAAAATGCTGCACTTTCTCATCGGATTGTAGTGGCCTCCTTTATTGGGATTTAATTGCTTCCCAACCATCCTCTTTTTTTAATCTGTTTTGGAGTTCAACATATCTGGATCATTTATTCCCACAGCTGCTCTGGTGGGGTCTATAACCTGATGATGATTGAAGCTAGAGCTTTTCTTTGGAATTGCCTACATGCATCATGCTTTCCGCTCGTCCTTTCTTCACATAACAGCAATTTGTGTTGTT
The DNA here is from genome assembly GCF_032062135.1 of Pyxicephalus adspersus. NCBI lineage: Eukaryota > Metazoa > Chordata > Amphibia > Anura > Pyxicephalidae > Pyxicephalus > Pyxicephalus adspersus. Next base: position 142,999,123 of record NC_092862.1, read on the forward strand.
TTGTCATTCATTTAAAAATGAGTAACGTTCTGCTTGTTATGGGTTTTTCGGTTTTAATTTTTTTTTCATGGTTTAAAAAGTGTTATGGCCATAATTAACCCTGTTTAATTATTATGTTATTTATTATTAATTTACTGTGTTTTCTTGCTTTTATAGTTTGAGTTGATGTCACTTGCAATCCCATAAAAAAGTCATGAAAGTAGCATGAAGCCCTTCTCTTTTTTATTTTAATATGTTCCCACCAGGAAAATCTACAGCAACAGTATTTTTTCAGCTATGTCCCCAATCTCCTACATTTTGCATTAAGTCCAGACTAAAGATATATATTTCAAACTCGGGTGAACTGATATATCAGAATTCTATATAATTTGTGAATATAAAGTAAATGTGGACATTCTGAAGAGTCAACGTTAAAAGGAATGCAGATGTGATATGGATAAATAAATATATATGTATTCATTTTAATTTTTTTATATTGTTGTGTTTTTTCAGTTGACATCATTTGTTGATAACCCATGTCCCATGTCCCATTGTTGATAATCTTAAAGAAAAGCTGCACGATGAAACGCATCGAACACATTAGAGAAAAATCAGTTGTATAGGATTTATTGTATCATTCATTATGATGTATCATTGGTGAAAAATATGTTTTAAATATTCAAATGCATTTTTATATCAAGAATGTGTAAAGATAATAAATGTTGCAACTTTAAATTGTAAACCCACATCTCAAGCATAAGCTCCAATGGTGGTGATAACCATGCAAACCTTCTTGTCCCAGGATAGCCCCAAGGTTCCTGAGTCCCACAGATAGAAAGCGAAGTACAATGCAAAGAAGTATCATGCTTCAAACAGAAAGACGAGATCAATATATAACAATGGGATGTAGTATGCTGCTATATATATAGCAATTCATATTCAAGGTTAAATAACTCTTTAAATGTTGATAAAAAAGTGAAGATTGACCGGCTAATTTATGGTGGGAGTTGTCCATAATGGGCCCACCAGTTGTGCAGATCTGGAAACTCAGTGCAGGAATAGTGGGAACCTTTAGTAATGAACACATCAGGTGCCCAGGAACAGGAATGAGAACACTGTATAATGGACACAAGGTGCCTGATTTATTAAAGCTCTCCAAGGCTGGAGAGCAAAATGCATAGAAAATTATGCCTTTGGAGACATGTAACAATGCCAAAATTGGAAAGACAAAATAAAAAAAAGACCTACAGAGAATCAGAAGTTTTCGCTTACAGGTCAAAAACACACAATGATAATACGGCTGCTGCCTGCCCACCTTTTTATAGAAAGGAAGCTGGGTTATCTGTACCATCAAATTTACTTTTCAGGTTAATCTGGTTCGGTGCAAAGGCTTAGCACAGTATTATATGTTGTTCTTTATTTTTGTCTTTGAACCTGCAAATATTTTGGCCAAAAGTTTGCAATGTTTAAACAGTAACTTAATGTGAGTGTATGGGAGCAGCAAAACCAAACTTCATCCTTACTTAGCCCAGAGAACTCTCACTTAAGTTTTTGACATGCAGAAGAGGCCGCCAGTGTTCCATACATGAGGTTTAAGTCTTTGACCCAGTTTATTGAGTCACCACTTTGTACCATTAACTTTTCTAAGGAAAATATTTGATTCATGGTTCACAACATCTGCCGCTTTTGGCTGCCATTTTATATCCAAAACAAGAGGAGTTTGGCTTTCACTATCACCAGTTGGGTGCGGTGAATGGAAGCAGAAGAACTTTTGAAATTAAGAATTTATTTCTCCCTATGTTATATATCCATTGCCTTTTTGGCTCCTGTGTGGTGCATGTGTCAAGCCATCCGTGCAAACCCTGTTCAGGGAAAGCAGCCCAAAATACAGCTAAGACCATCCAGATGTTCTGGAAAAGTCAACTAACATTCGTAAGCTGTGATCCAGATGGATGCACTGGGATACATTGCGGATACACTCGCTACACTGATACTTTTTTAATTTAGTTTGTTCTATTACAACAAAATAGAGGACGAACACAGGCAAGAAGAATAATACTAAAAGTTTTGTTAAAGAACCGGAAGGGTGCGTGTAAAACAAAATGTGCAGCAAATATTGTGCATGTGAACCACACACAACAAAGGTGTACAGGGTATGTTGAATGCATTTCCCTCGAAAACAAAACACCTTTCCTTGACCTTCTAGGACACCAGACTTCTGACACAGACCTGACGTCCTGGTCAAAGCCAGATGGACCCCTTTTCTTGTGCTTAGTCGAAGGACACCAGCAAGTACTTGGTCAGAGGGTTTAACCTCAGGCAGAGATGGAAGAAGCCTTGTGGCCCTCGACTTAAGGGTAGCTATTACAATACAATGGTTAGATCTTTCCACCTGGTATCAATTATTGTTCCAGGGCAGAAAAGCCCACCTCAAAAAGAATTGTGCAGAAAAGAGCATTTGGTGTCATGGCCATTGTGCAAGCCCAATGGTCCCAAACACATAGTGCTATTCAGGCACCCCAGGGGGTTCTTCAAACCTTGAACTTGTTTCTTTCTTAGCCAATGGCCAGACAAGGTAGATTCATCTTATCAAGAGGCACTAGGACCAACAAAATTCATGTTCAAGGGGATAATTTCTGACCCCATCTTTATATCCTTACAAGGAGGACATTAAAATTCATTTTTTTTCATTAGAAAAATCCAAAAATGTAATGATATAATAATGAATGTGTGTGATATTTACATTTAGAACAAAGCATTTGAAGTGGAACTAAACACAAAATGAAAAAGTCACCAGGAGGTAGAGACATGCCATGGTGCCATTTGTTTTTTTTTTGCTTACACTGCTACTGTGCAATGCAGGAGTGATATCCTCAATGGTCACCAAAAGGCCAAGGAGGATCACAATGGACCTGGAAGACTCGTAGTAAAGATAGTGACCTCAGGGGATCCTTTACATTATATTACGGCAAGGTACTTAGAAAAAGGTAAAGGTGATATGTTACCTTATCTTTGTCTTGTTTTTCAAATAGAACATTGCTGCTGTCATGCAGTCTGCATTCTTTACGTCCAGAATCTCCAACTGTCTGAACAGCAACCTCTATAAAGCATTTAAGGACATTCATCTTGTGAGATTCTCTGCAATAAAGACGATTCACATGACCTTTCCCTGAGGCCTTCTGTGATCTCTTGGATTGTTATCCATTATATAAAAAGTTTGTGTGTGTCTTTTGTGTGCCGCCCTAGACACCAGAACAAGCAAATATCATGATATGCAAAGATAAAAAAAAAACATTAAGTGCCATTCATGTAACCTGAAAACCTTGTGATTGATTGGAGGAACCTTGATCACTGGAACCACCACAACACAAATGCCATGTTCATATGGATGTTCAGAATGAATGAAAAATGAACATCCCAAAAACTTGTGTTATAGATATCTAGTGTTGAGTTGTCTTTGCGTCGAGTGTTGAGTTGTCTTTGTTTTTAGCTTTCCAAGTGGCACTTGAGCATTTTTGGGCCACTTTTTTAAGTTTTTAGGCCACTTTTTTACCACTGGTAGCAACTACATATGGAAAAATCCACCGCCAGACGCAAGATCCTATCTAAACTTCTCTATTAACGCCTATGATAAATTTGGATGACTACTCAGCATTCCATTAACTTTAGAAATGCTGGATAAGTGAGCTTCATAGGTGTCCATACAATAAGGCCAAAGTCCACCCAACCAATCTGTGAGTTGGTGGTTGGTTTGGTGTGGGTGTATTTAGTATATGGTTTTTATATCATTCCATTATGTTTGTTAACACAAAGGACTTTTCACTCTTCTGCCTTCTGTTTTTCCTTTTTTGTTCCTTTAAGGGGTGCAACCATTATTACAGTTTATTGTCAATTGTTATTAGATAAACAAATTGTATGCATTGTAAAAAAAAAAAAAAAACAGCAATAAAAGATAAAAAAAATAAAAACATATTGAAATAAAGAAATTATCATTTTTTAGGCCTGCACATTGAAAGAAAATGTACTGTCAATCTGTGGACTAAGGTGCCCCATGTATTGTGTGAAGGTACAATTAACTTTGAAGAAAAGGTATCCCTTTTGGAAAATGTTCCTTCTGTACCTGTCAGGGCAATAAAAAAAGGAAGTGCCCCTATGGCTTGGGATCCAGTACCACTCACTCTCACTGCTGGCAAATGTTGATTCTTTATTAACCAGTGCAATGGCGAAGGCGGCCAAGCAACCGGCAAGGTGCCTGTCACAGTTAGCCATGTGAGAATGCTTGTTGGGTCTATATCTGGCCCTAGGCTTAGTAGGCATGTGCAATTTTTGTTGCTGGAAATTATCTTTAATAAAGTGAAAAGAGTGGCAGATAAATGGAGGAGCTTGGAACACACAGCGTCCGTTCGGTTCTATGGAGAGGGGAGATCTCTCTCCTCTGTTCTGATCCCATTCTTGAATGTATAGTGGTTGTTTCCCAACGATTGTTCATGGATCCATCAAGCAGACCATAGTAGTCATGTATTGTAGATATGTATAAGGTGAGAATCATCTAACCTGTGTACGTAGCCATAGAGGGGGTGAATCTACCAAATGAGGACCCAGATACTAAAAAAACCTCAAAGGGCTTTTCACCCCTTGCTGCTCTTTTGAAAAAGTTTTGACTTTCAGTCTTCTTGTCTTTTACACTTTAAGACCCAGACGACTTCCTACGCATTGGTATGGTTTGGTTTCATGTGCCCCTGGGGTTTTTTTTGTCCTTGGCCTTTTTGTATATGTGTAAGGTCATCGCTTAATGTCATTGTATTTTTCTGGCCTCGTTGAAAAAACTACGATGAATAATTATGAATTTTGTGTCATTTGTTCTCATTTGGAAAGGTTAACGTGTTAATATTACTGAAATATCTATCATTATCAGCAAAGTCACACTTTGGAAAATGTTACCAAATGTCTATTAGTTGCATTATGGGTCTCGAGCAGTCAGGTCCATGCAGAAGTCCAGATATTTGACATTTAGTATGCTGGGAAGCTCATTCATCTGGGACAGTTTTTTTTACACAGCTGAATTTACAAATGAAACCTGATCTCTGTGCAAATATTAACCCTCCTCTTATCATTTCCTCATCATCCTTTACACCTCTTTATAGCTGAACACCTGCATCTGAATACCTTTTTCACTCACCAAAAGTCAAAGCCAAGTCCCAGGTCTTCTGTTCTCTTCCATATACAAGGCAAGGTCCTACTTTAAGTGTTCATGACATGACATGGGCACTTTTCAATTGGCTGCCCAGTAATGGAGTCTTCTCAGAATCATGAAGATTGTGAGAAGAAGTGATGACATTGAGAAGGGACTGTTGGGCACCAAACAGCATGGGCAAAATTGTAGCTCTGGATTGGCTTTCACCTGAAACCTTAAATGGCCCTGGCTATAGACCTGGATGGCCAGTTAAGGTTAAAAAGTAAGAAGAAAAACAGAACAAATTAAGCATGGAAGGGGGGGGGGGGGTTGGGTTAGTAGGTTGAGGAAAGTTTGGTTAATAATAATACCAGCAGGGAGATGGGCTTCAAACAGTATTCAAGAGAAAACAAATCTACAAAACACTAATTATTTTGGGGGTATTAGTATTTTGGGGTTGAAAATGTACCTTCAGTTTGCATATTCTGAACCTACTTTTGGCTTAGATCAGGGGCAGGCAAACTCCGGCCTTTAGGCCAGATACGGCCTAGCCAGAAGTCTGTTCCGGCCTAACACCCCCCGGTCAATCAGCCTAATCCTGGTCAGTAGGGGTTGGTAACCCATGGCTCTGCAGCCGCATGTAGCTCTTGACCCTCCTTGGTATGCTTCCCTTTCCTATTTACCGCGGCCAGCTTTAACACTTCCACCGCTGGGGTAAGGGGACATTCCCTCTCCTCCGTATGCATTGCAGAGGAGAGGGATTTCCCTTCAGGGTGGTGGCCAGAGCCATCAGCGCGGGTCTCGAGAGACAGTCCGGCCTAGTGTGCTTTCTTGACCTCCTAAAATGGCCTAGTAGCCAAAAGAGTTTGCTGAACCCTAGCTTACATGACTAATGTGCCCATGAATATCCATAGGAACCCTCTCGCAACAAACAATTTTGGTGGACCCAAACTTGATGGTATGTGTTAGTGCTGGTGAAAGTTTTATTATCTTGGTCATGCTACAGTTGGCAGTCATTGGCCACCTTCCTTTGGACTTGTTTTGTAATATAGAAGTCTTTTCACCACTCACTTAAATGCCTTCCTACATTCTGATGACTGTCAGGAACATACTCCAGATATTCCTATTACTTGATATGTGCATTAATCATACTGTATGCATTTTTATTTACCTGTAGAAGCCTCCCTTGTGTAAACATCCAAAAGCCCTTGAACGCTTTTGAGCGCATGAGATGAATAGTATTCCCCTTTTTTTATCCTCCAAGCTACATAAATTGTTAGTTCGGGATGTGAAAGGAGGTGCAGAGGAGCTAGAACACCACAAACCAAAACTGGACACCCATAAGAGTAGGTGACGTAGGTGACGTAGGTGACGTCCGTGACGTGCAAGGGGCAGGTGCTAGAGAGTTGACTTTCCTGGAATGGTCAATTTTTCCAGCAAGTTCATAGGCAAATTTCAAGTCTATAAATATAGTTCACTGAAAGGCTGCAAAAAAGCATCTAAAACAATTTTTTTCAGAGATTTAAACTGCATTTTTAAAGTTGGTTACAGAATCTTTATAAAACAAGAACTTTTTTCTATTAAGATTTATTAGAGGATGGTTTATTGTTCTCTGTGTATCATTGGGGAGATTTCATTCCCTTCCTGTCTCAGGGACATAACAGGAAGCAGTAAGGCACAACTGTTCTCATGGGAAGATTTTATACTTTTACCTCTTGTTCTGGTTTTATCGTGGAGCCAACTGGGCGATTGCCCAGGGTGGCAGAGGTGTAGGGAGCTACTGTGCAGTTTTATCATCTGTCGTTGGAGGCTATTACAATTTGGCAAAAACTCAGTGTATGTTAGGTCTGCTGGCATCACATCCAAGATTGTGGTACTTTGTTGGTGAAACCCCATCCAAGATGATGACATCCAGTGGCAGTGTCATGGGTCTTTGGTGTCTACATAGGGTTTTAGGTGTAAATCACATGCCTAAAATACCTTAAATACTCATATAATTTTATGGAAAGATTTTTGTTAAATGCATTGACTGGTTACAGTGAAGGTCCTCAATCCCTGGCCTGTGGACTGGCGCCGGTCCATGGCCGATGAGTTGGGGGTCGTAGATGACAGGAGGCAGGAGGGTAAGCAGCAGGGGTGCCAGGGGCCCGCATTACACTTCTCTGTGCTGCTCTGTGCTGTCACAGAGAAGCACTACACTTCTCTGTGGCAGAGCAGTGGACCCTTTCCTGGGCCGTGGCAAAATTTTGGACCACTTGGTTACAGGGTCTTTTTAAGATAGTAAAGCCTACATGAAATGTTTTATTTGGTCACTTTCAAATTACCTTCCAGTACTGCATTTTAAAAAGAAATGATACATTGTAACAAACTATTCTCTCCTGTGTACACCAAATTTCTCAAAATAAAAATTGTGTAAGATGTGGCAGAATGCCCAGAGATTTCATTGTGAGTTTATGGCCCATGGTGGGTTAGCGACATTTGAGTTCTTATGTGAGAAGGTCAGGAGGCTATCTACACTGTAGCAGCAGATAAGAATCCTTAATTGACTTTTTCTGAACTCCATTGTGGCCGAGCTGTATAAGCAGCAGCTGAACCTCACAGTGGGACTCCGTAACAAAACTTCCTATCTGCCAGCAATCCCGATATATTTGTTTTTATTGGCCAAACAATGTTGCACCCAACTGTGAACTACTGAATTCTCTCAAAACAAGGAAACCACTTTCAATGCATGCTTATATAGTTAGCTAAACTCCATCCCTGGAAATACACAGACATTTACAGAGGAACGGCATGCAAAGGTGGTGCGCTATCATCGACCGTGCATATCACAAGGGGATTGTACAATCCCAGAAATTGGTCAACAACTGTGCTTTACTTGGGGGTAAATCTTTCTAATAGAGCCCAATGACAAAAAAAAGATCAGAGTTCAAAGTCTACCACACTTTAACCAAAATATCCACTTAAAACTGAATGGATCAGGGATAAAACAGGACAATGGTTGTGCTAACACATATTGTGCAGCCACCGTTGTTACCATTAGGGAACCAACCCTTTTTGGGGAGGTCACCCTGACCTCTGCCACAGACAGAAAGGAAAAGTTGAAGCCTCCTGGTATACTAATGTCATATATTCTAAAAGTCTGGGGCATTCTCCTCCTGCGCATGCCTGAGATTGCGCATGCGTCACCAGGGGCTTTCCCATAATGTACAAAAAATTGCTCAATCTTACTCATGCGTAGGGACATCAGCTCTCTTTTTTTACTATTGCAGGAAGACGTCACCCAATTTTGCACCTGCACAGTGTGAATTTGAGTGACGTGAAGAACCCAGAAGAAAGAAGATGGCGGCACTCGCCATTGCATCCAGTGCTGAAAAGAAACCGAGGCAGAGTGGGAATTGCTGGGCTCGGTTTGTGGATGGATTGATGGCTTTTCACAGGTAAAGATAGGTGATATTTTACTTATGTAACATTCCGCTTTAAAATGAACAACGAGTCAGGAATTTGAGAGTCCTGATTTGTCAAGTAGGTAGGTACTAGGTGTGGTCCAGAAGCGGTTATAGATTTTTTCGGTGCCGTCAACATGATCATTGTTCAAATCTCCATCTTGGCACAAACACTTCTCATAAATCAAAGCTGAATTTTTGAAAGCCCGTCATCCCTTGCACCTTGCTGTCTGTGGGATTTAGATCATGGGGTCTGGAATCTTACATATGCGGCTGCTCTGATGTAAATTCTATGTATTTATATAATGGCTGCTACTTACATGAAATATTCTCATACCACCTGTTGGATGACAAATTATAAAACATTTCTATAATTACCACCTGTGTGTTCTTCCAGGGCTGATAGGGGCCCCTACATGATAATACAAACATGGACATTTATAACACACCCAGAACATGTAGCTTATGTATTAAAATGGAAAAAAAAAATATTTTTTGTTTTTTTTTGTATAGAATATAGCACGTTTTATTTTTCAAAGTCATAGATATTGTTCTCATGTCATTGGTGGTAGGTTCTAGGTAGGAAATCATTTTTAAAAATGTCAACAGTAGTATTGTTTTAAAATTATTTTCAAAGTAGAGTTTGTTAGAAAATTAAAATGCAATTTTTTTAATGCAAGCAGTTAAATAACTTCAGCTTCCTGATATTCTATTGCAGAACATTTTAGAAGGAGGGAAGCAGTGGGGAGCACAGGGGAGCCAATCTATTATGTTCCAGAACTGAATATTGATGAATGTCATTAATCCCAGGAGACTAAGAACATCTGGTGGTGGAATATACTGTATATATAATTTTTTAAAGATCTTCTCTGGTTGGTCTAGCGACATATTGATTCTTCTGCTGCTCTTCAGGGGAAGGTAGTTTTTATAGCTGTGAATAACTACATAATGCACAGTGCAGTAGTACCCGGCTGCTTTAATAAAATAGATGAAGTCCGGTGTTGCCCACTAAAAGGAGGCTGAAACACAGAGAACAAGAACTTACTGCCCTGGACAGCCTCATATTGTCGGTGACTGTAGAAGCAAAGGCTGAACTTTTTTTCTATAGCGAGTGCTTGCCAGTGCATATTTTACTAATACAGTTTAATTTTCAACCCCCATCAATATTAAGGACCATTGGGTGCAGAATTAATCAATTCTATGACAATAAAATTAGCTAAATACAAATCCTGACAAATTACACATATTTGCTAAATAAAATATTAACTAGGGCGTAACATTCATCTAATAATATACTTGTTTTATATGGTTTAGTGCACACTTTGGGTGCTTTTTATGTCCCTCCAGGACATTTTTTCCAAACATAGTAAGTCCATAAGGCTTTGGGGTCTGTTTTTATTTATGATGAAAGTCATAAAAAGTTGTTTCTCATTTCCCGGCTTTGGCATTAAGCACATTTTGTAGCCGAAATGCAGATTTTGTTCCTTTATATAGCAGCTGAACAGTAAATGATGATTCATGTCCATGTGATATCTGGTTTTATGAAGGTGGCAGATGTGGCCTGGTTGTGTGAATTAACATATTGGATGTCCCGTTATAGTATTGTTATGTATTTGATGGTATCATCAGTAATTGGAAAGTTAATGGGAGATTTTTAGGAATATTGGTTGCTGATTCGAATGATGCTGATGCTAATTGGGACTGGGGCCCCTTACTCCAGAAGGCTTGTAGGGGCCCTCATCATGACCACTATCTGACTGCTCACTGTTGTACAAGCAAAAGAGATTTCCAACATTGCTACCATGGCTCCTAGCATTGACCTGCGCTTCATGACTCTGCATTAAATGATGCCACCTATCTGTTCTTGCTCCAATTACAAACGTGGGCAGCTGGAAATACAATTTTGGACGAAGTGTTGAGGGTCTGTGTTGACAGGGGTCTTTGGGGGCTCCAGATGTGAATGCTAGATAAATTTAAATGGGGGTTGGAAATATCTTTGACATGAAGACCCAAACCCGTTTCCCCCAGGACCACGGTGCTTCAGATGTATCTTTGATACAAAGGAGGGCCTTTTGATGTGAATGTCGAACTTTAAAGAGTGGACTCGTATGCAAAGTGAGGACTCTAATGCAAAACGGAAAGTTCAGATGTGAAGTGGGGGAATGGGACCGATTTTAAGAGGCTTGAATGAGTCTGCTAAGAGACTTTGAGTTTTATCTCAAGGGAAGACCCCAGCATGAAGAAGAGAACTCAAATGCAAGGAGTTGCTCTTGATGAGGATTTTCTTGGTGGTGCGATGGTGCTGCAAAAAGGAAATGGGGGCCAGTACTAAATTTTGCATACAAGCTCATGGGTCGATAGCATTGCTACTGTTCACTTCCATCTTGCACTTGCATCACAAAAGTCTTGTGGAATTCCTAATCACAGCTTACCGTGACCTTTCCATTCCACCTCATCATTTTTTATACACAAAATTTGCAGCTCACCGCCATGTTAATTTTTGGTATTAAACAGGATTTCTATAGCGCCAACATATAGCAGCGCTGTACATTTGGTTGTTGCTGAATTTACGACTCCAGTAATGTTCTAAGTCTTCAGTCACTTAGTTTTGTTGATTTGTGTCCACTTTGATACCATTTTCTTTTTCTCAGCTCACTGGGGAGGAACCCAGCACTTCCATAGGGGGGTGACATGTAATTCACAGGGATGAAGTGGGAAATTCTGCTTGAGAATTTAGTTCAGCTTCAACAGAAAGTTAGGATTTCATTGTATTTCTTTCAGTATAATCATGGATAATAAAATGCTTTCAATTATATATGTGAAGCCTACCTATAGGAAAAGCTACTCTCTCTAACACCTCCCCATCACCTTTGAACCCATCTTGCCCCTTTTTAGTTACCCTGTGAAGAAAGATACGCCTACTGGTAGTGCTCAGAACTTCCAACTTTGATTGACTTTGGTTAGATCAGTTTGGAAATCTGACTGGTTTCAGAAATTTGGAATTATTGTGGTATTTTTAATGAGCTGTCAATGACAGGTACTTAGTACCATCCAGCCAACTTGGCCGTCGGATGAAGCCAGGTATCATCATCCAGCAGTTTGCTTTATCTATGAATAACAGGTATAGTAGGAATGCACCAGAACATGGATGGCTCAAATTCTCGATTCGGATCTGAGGTCAAAATAACTCTAAACTAATGCAGATTGACTCCAACTAGAACAAGCCAACCACCTAAATGCACTGTTAAGGTCCCTTGCTGGTGCAGGGGACGGCTGATTCCTTTTAGCAGATGCTCCCATGTATGCCAGTCCCCTATTCTTCCCGTTATACTGCCATCAATGCTCATGCAACCTGCTCTGGGATTGTACAGGACTCCAATGCCAACCAGTCAATAAGAAATGTCCGTGTCATGCAGACAACAATGTGGAAACCCCGAGAAGGATCTTGTTCTAAACAGAGAAAGATTTGGAACTGGAGGGTCCAATGACCATACCTTTAGGTGAGTGAGGTGGCAAGGGGGTTGAGATTTGACCTGAACTCAGCTTTAGGGGCTATAAGATGCAAGGAGGGCTATGGTGGTGAATTGACTTCTCCTCGAGTAGTTACATTTTTGATCGAATTCAAGTTTGATTTCACTTTGCGAAAAAAACGTTTCTTTAAAGCTTATATGAGATACGAGTGATTGAGATTATAATTACTTTATCCATCCCCAACTTGCATGTTATGGAAACTTTATGTACACTTTTAAATACATTTAAAAAGATTTAATAATACCAATGTCATGCTACGGCCTTGGCATTTTGATTTAAAATCGCACAGAGGGAACAATACTCAAGAAGAGACATTTGCAAGGTGGGCCAACGCCTCTCTCCGAAAATGAGCCGGACAGGACAAAGCACAACAATGTACTTCCTCTGGTTTATTGCGCTCTTTCACTTTATGTGGTGCCAAGGAAGGTTGGATTAGGAAGTACCAATAATTAACCATTGATGTTTGTAGCAGCGTTCCCATGAGATCTGTGCAGGCTTGTAATGATTGTTTTGTAGGAAGTGGATTCTCGAGACCTTGCAGATAGGTCGCATGTACAATGACTTCTTTGGCACGGGTTAAAATGATGGCTCTCTGACTCAACGTGTTTTCTTTCACATAACTTGTCGTGTTTGTGTCTGATAAAGGCAATGATGAGAACCAGCCAACTGGTGGCCCCGACTAAATTGTAGAATTCGTGAGATATGAAAAAATAAACAGTTTTTCCCACTATATAAATAAATCTCGAAAACAATCGAAAGTTGCCAATGACCAGCTTTGCCTGCCAACCTCTAATATGAAATGTTTAAAAATAAATATAAAGGGCACACATGTCTATTGTCTTTATATATAGCAGTACTTTGTAGCAATGGTTTTATATTTGGATGAATGAACGTGATGGATTTCTTCTATTAATTTTCCATTTGTTTATTGATGCTTTGAGACAAAACTTTAAAAAACAATTCTAAGGAAAATGTAAAACTAATCAGTGAATGGCCAGCATTAAAATACATCTCACCCCATTGTCCAAGTTTTTCTTTTAGGGCTGACATAAAAGTTTGCCAGAACAAAAACTTCCAGGCACAGAATGAGGTTCTTCTCCAAGTCTTTATCCCTGCTTGATAATGAGCTCCATAAATCCCTCCAGCATCCATAGCATTGGTGAAAGTGATGAAAAATGATGCAGTCCACCAAGAACCATTGACATGTACAATGAATTCTTCATGTGGTGTTATGGATTATTATTCTGTTTGATTGTTGTATATGTTCTTTAATAAACCAAGTCAAAAAGTATGTCGGTTATATGCAATACATGCAATAAGCTGAAAAACTTGCAAAAAATAACAGAACCAATTTGTTTGATCCAAAGGAAAAGTTCTTCCATAATATTGATCAGCATTACAGCTTACATGGGACAAGTCCTGATAATCTACTCTGACCTCAATCCAAACCCAAATGGCAGAAGGTGTTGGCTGGACATAATTGAATCTCTGTAAGCAATATACATTCATAGGGATGATCCATGCACTCATGGGGGGTCTACATCAGCCTTTCTCAAACTTATTAACATGGAGGAACCCTTGAAATTACTTTCAGATCTTCAGGTAACCCCTTTTGTAATTCCTATATCCACAGCTCACAGTATATTAGTGTGGAGGTCAGTGGGAAGAATGCCTCTTACATTGCTGGCCATTGGGAAGAATGTCACCCTTACAGATAGACATAAAGATTATTGGCAAAACATAAATTGACCTAAGAGGCACAAACTGCACATGGCTCAAGGAACCCCTAGCAAAACTTTCCTCAAACTTTAGATGGGTCCGCAAGATTTTGGTGAACCGATTTCGTGGACCCATTGGAAGATCGAGGAAATCTTTACAGGATGATTCCCACGGCTGCATTCATTCATAATGAGCACAGCCGCAGTACTTCTGTGTTCTTGGATAGAGAATCTCTATCCAAGAACACATACTACAGAACTGTAAGAGCACTTGGGAGCGGACCTGCTCAGCTCCCCTGATTGCTCTTGCAGTTCCCCAAAAATTTGATCTCGACGGCCGAATTTACAAAGGCCTTTCTCGCTTACATGTTGGGTAAGTGAGAACGGCCCATTTCGCCGCGAGATTGAACTTTAAAATCTCACTTGCTCATCCCTACTAGCAACCTGTGGAGGAACATTAGGGTTGCATGAAACCGTGGTTAAAAAACACTGGTCTACATGAACACCTAGCCAAGTGCAGCTTGGAGGATCTATATGCTGACCTGTGAAAATGGTTTTAATTTTTAGGCAGAACTTCAGTTTATTCTTAGAGGTATTCTTAATCCCAGGGGTGGTTCACCCCTACTATTTCTGTCTGGTGGTTTGTAAAGGTATAAACTGGGCATTATTTTATTGGTGGCTGTCAATAGTATTTCATCAAAAGGGGTAAGCGTGGACTCCATATCGTTATCCTTAGTTATCCTAGTTATCATTACCCACCCCCCTTATGAAAGCAGCTGGCAAGGAAAACAATGATTTGTCTCCTTGAGACTTCAGAAATATATGAACTTCAAAGATCACTTCCTAAATAAAGGGAAAGCTCCGAGAGGTGGGCCTGGGAAATGTAAAGGCATCACTAGCAGCCAATCATTTGTGCTCCATGCACATTTACTGATCTCCAGCTGGGGGTATATCATTTTCATCAAGGGGCACCTTACTGTAAACTCCTCAATCCTGTGCTCAATTTATATCAGCTGTTATTTCCCAGCAACTTTATCATATATCCCTTCCATGACTTCCTAAGGCGTGAGCCCGTGCCATGCTGCTGGGAGGGCAGCCAAAGGACTCTTCTGTTTGCTGCTCTTACTAAACTGCTCTACCTGACCTGGAAACATTTCAGAGTGGTCTTAATCCTGATCCTTTCCTGCACAGTGCTGGACTTTACGTGCCCCTTATTTCCTCATCTTGTTATCCCACTGTATAAAAACAATGATAACCTGGTCTCTGCATTCTTATGAAGTTTTCCTCAAGCTCGGAGCAGGACTACCAGTGGGGTCTCAAACTTCAAAGGTGGATTTTTTTTTTTTTAGGTGGTGATCAATAACCACCATACTATGGTCTTTATCTGTGACAGATTTTTTGTGATCATAGGCGCACGTTTTATCTGCATTCTTGCATGACAGCATTACCATTGGCGATTTTGGCACAATTTAATGCTGTGCAAAGTGGACAATTGTCCAAGGACTCCTTTTGGTCTAAAGCTGTCCCTGGCCTTTCTGGTGTGATAATTGGCTTTTAACAATCAAACACTGTGAATATATTTTTTGCTCATAAGACTGCAGGGACAATTGTGGATGCTGACCAAATAAATTCAAAAATAAATGTAAAATCCGACTCAACTAATTTGCTATAGTTTTATGTTGCTCTCCATTAAAACTGTGTGGCTTAACTACATAAAAGACCCTCAATATATTTTTAAATCGCCAATAACTGCATTACACATTTCACAACACCCCTCGTAATGTTTGCCTCGGTGGCCCCATTCTAAGGGCCCCACCCCTAAGAACGGCCATTTTTCGGAACTGTTCACACGAGCCTCCGTCGCCTCTGAAAAGAGGTATTCATGCAGAAAGTACAGTTTATTACCGGCAAAGTAAATTAATTGATAAACAATTGAAACAAAAGATTCATGGGAGCAAATAACAGAGTTCGCAAAGCGGAGTAGTTAAAAGAACAGTACATTTACGAGGCAAAATGTAGGACATTGCCGGGTTCTTTCATGTGGGAAAAATGTTCATTTAATATCTGTGACATTCCACAATCTAATAAAACACGTATATTCTATTGTAGTATTGATGTAGGCAAGGGAAATTTTTTAAATCCTTTGCTTGCAGATAAATGACCTAAATGATAGTGTTTGCTTCAGTAAGATTTACTTTAAAACTGAATATTTTTATGTGTTTTTACGCACTTAAAGCCGTGGTCATGTGCCACTTTGGTCCAAAGTCTTCTATCATCATCTGAATACAAGAGTAGGGTTTTTTCTTTGGGTGTTTGTGTGTTACATGGACATTTCCAATTGGCTGTTCAGTGGTGCCATCGTCTCAAGATCCAGAAACGAGTCTGCAGATGATGATGATATCAGTGTGAGGCGACAGGCTGGCATTGACCCATCCCCAAGGCTGGATTATTGGTCCCCCAAAAATGTCCCTGTTAAAAGACCAGCAAAGAAAAACCTCCATGGTTTGCACCAAAGTTGCATCAGAGGACAAGATTCTAGAGACATGATGACTAATCTACACAACCTGGTAAGATGAATTGTCCAGGGAGTGGCTGCTCAGTGTCTAAGGAACTGCTTAGTGAACCACCTGGTACTCACCGGAGTACCCTACATTGGATACTGGGATTTGCTGTGGATGAATACCAAGATAGCTTTAAGCAGGGTTGGCAAGCCATAGCAAAGACAGGAACAAACCAAAGGCTAGGCGAGAGAGTGAACAGAAATGGTCAGAATCTAGCTAACATCCGGGCATTAGAACAAAAGAGCACAAAGGATCACAGAAACATGCAAGGTTAACAGTGGTATGATGTATGATTACATGCAGGATGGTTTGCATGTAGAGGGTTTATATTTGGGTACTTTTATGTAAAGGTTCATTAAGGGTGTTCCCCTCTCTTCAATAATAACTTTATATGTTGAGCCACCTCATTAGGCAATCATTTTTAATAAATAAAAGAAGAAAAAGAATGAGGTTCACGGCTCAGGGATTGTATGAAATAATATATACGTGTATTTGTTACATAGTATCAGAGAAAAACATTTACATAACGCAATCAGGTATTTTACCTTGGTCCTCTTAACACTTCACAGGACCTAGGTATTATATACTAGACACAGTACTTTTATGTCATCATACAAATAAATGTGTGAAGAACTGCAAAAGAGTGTGTGCAAAAACCCGACGCGTTTCGCCACCATTAGGCTTCCTCATGGACATCTTTTGTACATACTTTACGGTCCATGGGAGATCATAAAAGACACAAACATGCATGATGATAATTTGGCAAAGTGAAGGTTGAAAACCTTGTTCAAGTTAGTGCTTCTTAAGCCTTAAAGAGGATTTCGGTATATTTCTATATTAATGTACATAAATGATTAGTAAAAGCTTTGGTACTCAATGAGAATTGGTGTTTCATTCATCCATCAAGAATGTAGGATGTATAGGAGAGGCACAGGCCTTCCATTGCAATTTTAGAAACAGGTCTTGTAAGCTGAAATGAATAGGGTCACAATGGAGTATTGCAGGGAGATGAGGACTGCGAGCACAGCCAAACAGTAACCACACCACAACCTCATGGCCAGTTTGAAAAAAGCAAAAAAAAAATACAGAGAATGCCGAAGAAAGCTGCCTGCACATAAGAAGGGCAAAGTTTTAGGCAGTGCCTTCAACTGCTTTACAATTTGTTTTGTCTTTTGTTTTCCCATTTCTCCAAAAATATTTTGAGAGGCCTGCTAGCAATGCATGATCCTTGTTCCAGTGCCGAAGCATTGGATTAATTGTAGTATTACATCATATGATTGATTCCTCCTAGGCACTAGCGTCTCTTTCCTATTCCACGGCTGTTTTTTAATCTCTGACCTCGTCCCTCCCCTTGTACGCAAATTGATGATTGTTTAATGCTCATAATTTACTCGAGGCATCAAACACTGATATATGGAGCCCAAAAGAGTTCAGAGGAAAATAGAAGAGACCTCAAATACAGCATCAAAGGGACCGCCAGCTATAAGATCAGGCAACTGTGCAAGTGTACAACAAGTGAGGGCTGCAATACATATATGTGGAAAGCTTTGTCTGCCAAAAGAATTTGTAAGTCTTGTACTAAACACACCTGCCAATTCTGTGAACCTAATTTAATGAATTGCATTCGACAAATAGACCCACCTAGTTTGTGATTCCCCAACGAAGGAAATCAGCATAGTGATAGGGTCATCCCTCTGCTCCCTTCTCCTACTGTGACTTTGCCAAGCGCTGATTGGCACAGGGTGTTTGGTAACATAGCTCTATATAAAATGCTTTTAATCTCTTTTGCTGCCAGAGCCCGTTTTATATAGTGCACACATGCTAAAATGCACGTTTTTTTACATAAAAATGTTCCTAAACCTCCCAAACTTTAGATATTTTCTATGAAAAGAATAATCATATAAATAAATAGTGTAATAGTGCAATGCCTAAAGTAACTGCAAAAAAAAAAAACAAAAAAGAAAAAAAACACAAGCCATAGTGCTGGGGTTGCTGCAGCTGTGCACATACAGTATATATGCAGATATCCTATGCTGGCCATGGCCGGTGTACATACATGTACTCATGTACTCAAATACTTGTTAAATGGTGCATGTTTTCTTTAGACAACTCTACATGAGATCACAAAATCTCAAAAAATCACAAAAATCACATTACATGCTTGTTGACCTTTTTATACTTTTTTTTCCTATGCTACAAGTGCAAGCAGTACCCAAGAAATAACATACCGCCCCGTACACAAAAGTCTGTGATATATGGATGAATGGGAACACTTCAGCACTGAGGAAGTTGCCACTTGACCCACTAGCGACGTGTGCCAACACAGAATATCGACCAGTGCCTGCACGGTGTGTTATCTCCACCTCATTTCCCTAAGTTACAAAAGGTGGGCTGACCACTGCCGGGAAAAATACGTTTTCATTTGTTTAATTCTCGACACAGAAAACTTTCCAGAACTGGCTTGAATATCAGATCCATCAACACTTTTCATTTTACACACAAACAATGGATGAGATCACAGAAAGTGTCAGACTTCGGTGGATAATTCACATACTTCCTCTGAGAGTAAAACAGCATGGAAAGTTCCTAGACTTCTCTCATTCCAAAATGTTTTTGGTTCTACAAATGCACTTTGGGTGCCATCATTTACAGAGGCACAAGGAGGCTGCAACTGTGGACCTCTCCATCCAAAAATTAATTCCTTGGCTGTCATGTAGATGCCGTGGCCTCAGCACTTTTGAGTCACTGACATCATTTATATATATATCTATATATATATATATATATATATATATATTCATCTGCTGCATTCTTGTTATAGATATGTGAGAAGTAAAATATTTCTAGCAATAGCAAACACAGTCATGGTTCCCTGCTTCACTATTTCAGATCTAAAAGCACCATCTTTCTAAGACTGAACTATCACAAATAGCCCTGGTCCACACTAATGACTGGGAACAATTCAACATGGTTTTAAGTTAAGTCTTCACCATGAGAGGCAATTATAGTGGCCATATGGGTTTGTTTGCATACAAAGCTTTGGGCCTCAGCTTTCACTTTGTCTCACATTGGGCCTGCTTTATTAAATCTCTTTAGACTGGAGAAGATAGACTATCATGGGAGAACCTGGGGGATCCAACAAACTTAGAATAGCTTTCTTGGGAATCATTTGTTGTTAGTTGGCAAATGTTTTCAAAGCTGAACCAGATCCATTTCAGATTTGCTGGATCATTCATGTTCACCCATGATAATCTATCTTTAATAAATCAGTTCTGATGAGTGACGGCTGAACCTTGTAGGCTGCTGCTTCCAAAATATATTATAGCACTTGTTGCTGATCTTTTCCATCCTCTTTCATCCAATTTGAACTTGCTCCAGCAAAGGTGTTTCAAAGCCTTGTATACACATTAGAATAATTTCATTGGAACAAAGTTTCCTTATCATTTCTTGTGAAAGGAGAACACATTGTGCTTGCCTGCTATAAAGAAAGAGTAGAGGGGAGAATGGGTGAGTGTCTAGCTATTGTACTCTTCTCCAAAGGGAAGTACAACGTCATGTCCACTCAGTCGTTCATTGATCTGGGACGGACTGGACTGCATTGGGACCACTGTACACATACTAGATTTTCCCTCAAGATGATCACGCTTTTTTTTTTTATTTTGGGTGACAACAATCTAGACCAATGTTTCTCAGTTCCATGGAACCTTAGGGTTCCTCCAGGGGTTGCTAGAGGCTCCTTGAGCAATGAGCAGTTTGTACCTCTAAGTTTAAGTGACACCAATGATCTTTAATACTATCTTTAATGGTGGTAGCTTTTCCACTGGCCAGTAATATGGTCAATGGAATTCTTTCAACTGACCACAATGCTATTTTACTGTGAACTGTGGATATATTATTTATATCAGAGGTTCTCTGAAGACTTGAAAGCTATCTCAAGGGTTCCCCCATGTTAAAAAGGTTGCGGAACACTGGTCTAAGGAGTGTTCCTAGCTTTATCCTAGAACAAGTGTCTGGGGACAACAGTGAAGCATTCCTGCTCAAATTGTGCCAATGCAGCAGCTTGCAAACTCTACTAGGAGTGAAAGTAACAAGGCGACCATGAAGGAATACTATTGGGAGACAGTTGTCACAGGATGTGGCTGAAGAAGCATTTTAAGGCAGGATGAACAGGCATTATTTTAATGAAAGTCACTTTTGAAATAGCATTACCATGTTAAAGATTATATGAGATTATGGTGTCTTCCATCTGCTTGTCTTTATCAGCCTTTCTTTTTATCATGAGGGAACCCTTAAAATAATTTTCAGGTCTCCAGGGAACCCCTTCTATAAATATTATTACTACAAATCACAGTATATTAGTGTGGGGGTCAGTGGGAAGAATTCCTCTTACATTGCTGGCCATTGGGAAGAATGTCATCCTTACAGATACCCAAAAACATCATTGGTGTCACTTACACTGACCTGTGAGGTCCAAACTGCTCAAGGAACCCCCAGCAACCTCTGGAGGAACCCTGGACCTTCTCTCTATATATATATACCCAGTGTTTGTTGCTTTAGTCTAGCAGACACTTCCATTTAATCTTCAGGTCGTTAAACTTGATTGTATTCATATGACTTTGTTGCATTGTCAGCATTTTCCTGTTTACTCGCAGCTCTCGGATGTTGTGCCGTGAACCTACCAATAAAAATCTCTTGTTTTGAAACAACACACCGATGTAGCCATTGGACTGAAAGAAGTGTTTGAAGCAAGGAAAATGCGGGTTATTTTAAACCACAGGAACGTTTTCGAAGGGATAAAAAAAAAAAATTGCAGGCGTCTGCATTGGTAGATAAGAGTCGATGAAGAAAGAAGCTGTTATCACCGTAGCTTGGGCTGGGACGGTGACAGAGTGCAAATGAGGCAGAGAAGGGACCCAAATGCTCACAGCAAGAGACAAGGGCCTTGGAAGGCGAACAATCGCCTCATTAATAAAGGAGGACGGTGACCGATGCTAAGCAACTGAACACAAGGACCTGAGGCAATGGAGGATTCACACTGGTGACCGGCCAGAGACACATGGGAGAATTATTACCGCATTAAGTGTCCTGGGGAGAAAGGACAAAGGTGCAGGAGCCTTCACATTCACTGACAAGACCCCCTCACCAGTGTATTCTACTGTCATTTATTCCCAGGCCCAAAAAAACACTCTCCCCCCTTGTAACAATCACAGTTTTAAGAGCCTTCCTCCCTGACCGTGTTGCTTTTTGTTTTTATATAGCGCCAACATATTCAGTAGCACTTTACACAATGCATAGCTTACAATGCAATATCAGAAATGCACACTTTTGTATATTTAAGTTAGACCTAAACCCCAATTGGACACACTTTAGCACTAAAGGGCTGTATATCATTACCATCGGCCATATTTTTTTTGGAAAGTTCTGAAGTTTTTATTTTTCTCTATCTCAGTACCTGTAGCCTCTTTTAGTCACTTCCTGTCTGCATGCAATGTTTGCTGCAAACCGTTATTCTGTACCGGCTTGGTGATGGTGACAATGCTGGACTAGGTTCTGTGCAATGATATACAGACGTTATACCTTTTCCCAATTCTAACCAAAAACAAAACAACAAAACTTCTTGTTATATAAAAATTAAAGTACAGCTGACTGTCTAAACAAGTCCCAAAATCAGTAAGCCAAGAATTCAAAATGTATTGTAATCAAATAACATCCACACGCTTCCCTGGCTGTGCCAAGTCCTTCTTCATTATTATCTCCCATGCTCCCCATTGTGGGCACTGCAGATCACAGTGGTGGGGGTGGAAAGCAGCGGACAGGTCTAGGTGTAACCAGGTGCTGCAGAACATATGAGATATCGTTAGATTTTTGAATCAGATGTTTAGGATGTGTACATTTTAGTTCCACTTTAAAAATTTGGGAATAGGCCGGGCCTTATTGCAGAAAGGAACAGGTGATGTCCCTTCTGCAGTAGGCATTCTTACCTGTCTGATTTCTCTGTGAAACTGGCCTAATGGCTGAACTGAACATGTGCAGCTCGGCAACGGTTACCAAGAAACCCAGTCCTATGGTTGCTAGGGCTGGATATACTCCCACACGCATGTGCCGAAGTTATGTCATCCTGGCCTGGTCAATCAAGATGGCTGAAGATTTTGGAAGGAATAAGATAACAGTAACGGAATGGGGAAATTAGATCTGCTTTAAGTGCAACGTAGTATTCCTGTCCGGGGTAATTGATAGTTTCTCTGACTTGTTAATACCCCCCCTCCTTTTCAATCCCAATATAGATATAAAGAGACCACTAGCATGACTAGTATTTTTTTTACCTTGTTGTAGCAACCCTAATTATTATTACACAGTATTTATATAGCACCATCATATTACATGGCGCTGTACAAAGTCGATAGTCATGTGACTAGCTGTCCCTTAAAGGGGCTCACAATCTAATGTCCCTACCATAGTCATGTGTCTTTAATACAGTCTAAGGTCAGTTTTGGGGAGAAGCCAATTAACCTAACTGCATGTTTTTGGGAAGTGGGAGGAAAATGGAGTACCCAGGGGAAACCCACACAAACACAAGGAAAACCTGCAAACTCCATGCAGATATGGTCCTGACCCAGATTCAGACTTGGGACCTAGTGCTGCAAAGGCCAGAGAACTAACCTCTGGGCCACTACCCGATGCCCTAACAAGCCCTAATGAACACAGAAGGACCTTTAGGTAGACCAAGAACTGGCAGCTGGCTTATTTTTCAGGTCAGGGGCAGTTATATAGGCAGGCAGGCAGTTATATAGGGGCAGTTAGGTTCTAGTAACAAAGTGAAACAAAATCATCCAGAGTTACAGAAGACAAATAAAGAAAATATTGGGTATCTAGTGGTGGCTGCATTTATCGGCCTCTTTTATCTCCATTGTGTTTTAGTGTTTATTTACAATTCATTTGATCTGTTCTGGGAATGGGTAGAGAGCACTATCGCACCCCTGGGTGAGGGAGTAGAAGTATTGGGGCTTCTTTTAAAAAAAGGGGCTTCTAGATTCCATTATAGGACCCCAACAAACTCAACATCCACTTTGGGAGGCAATATGAGGGGAAGGAAGAAGCTCTGCCCCTCAACTATGGGATCCCTTAATGTTGGAGACAGGGCTTTAGCCTCTGAAAGGTCTGAATTAAATATAAGGGGAACTCCTTGAAGTAGGTGATCTCTTAGCTATGAACACAAAGGGTATTCTTTAATCTGCTTTGGGCCCTGACTGATCCTTTCTGCAGTATTTGTCACCAGCACCCCACTTTTTTTTTAATTTTCTTTTCATATATTTTATTACTATCACTTTTTAATGTATTCTGAATATTGTTATGAAATGTGTCTCTTTTTTTAGACTTTTTTTATTGTTGGATGAATTTTCCATCTGTATTTGAATTCCCTAAGAAAAACCACAAGGCGGGAGCTTCCCAGTCTACAAATTATATCTTCCAGCAGAAAATCCCAACCACAGCTTTGCCCCCCCACAGACTGTGACAGCCACATATAAACTGTATAACCGTCATTATAGGGGTTCCCAGTGTAATGTTTTATGATTATTTTATCGAATGAAAAGTAAAATATATTCTTTGATACAATAATGGCCCATCTGTTCACTTGTTCTTTGGCCATCTTGATTGGCTGGGCCAGGCTGACCCTTTCCCGCATTTGAGAGTTCATCCAGTCCCGGTGGCATGCGCGGCTCAGAGCAGAAAGTCAGGATACCCAGCATATTTCAGCTTCTATTTTCCTTAAATGAAAACAATGATCATGCAGATAAGAATGTTTTATTGCAAAAGGTACATTGCCTGCCACTTTCTGCAATATAATCCCTGCCTGATAACAAATTTTGAAAGTGGAACTTGATTTCCATTTTAAGGGGAGGCAGTACACACTGGCAATACAGATGAAGTGCTGTTACAGATTCCTCATCCTAGGGCACCACTGGGGTAAGTTACATGTAGCATCCACCAATAACAGCCCTATAGAGAATGAAAGGGGGTGGCAGTAAGCGGTCCAGAACTGCTCACTGTCAGCCGCTGCAGTGCAGGTGGCCAAAGAGCTGGCAAGGTGCCAATTGCTGGAAGTCCTGCAACATTGCTTGGTCCGGACCCAGGTCCAAATACATCCTTGGAGTCTTACCCAATCCAATGGTTTTGTATTGTTCAGATTTTCTGTTTTTCTTCCCATCTTCTGCTCTGGATGGAACCTTTTGGAAGCTATAACCCTTATATGAGCACATGTGTGTCTAGGGGATGGTCTAAGGCTGGCACATGTTAAACCCATAGCACACTCCCAATCTCAATGCAAATGGGTATTTTTTGCAAAGCCAAAGGTAAGTTTACCTTGCATGGTTTTGGGTATTTTTTCAATGTCACATTACCCCACATTCCCTAAACTAAGTGAATTATCCCATCCAATGCAAAATTATTATTCACCTGGTAATGGAAAGTTTAAATTTTTTTAGTAATTCAGCCCCAATGTGTGCCAGCAACACTTCGAACTGGGGTTGATTTCTAAAGGAACGTGAGCTTTTCACTTACCAAAGTGAATGATAATCTTGCATGGGATAATTCATTTAGAATGTAGCTATCATTAAAAAAAACATTACAAAAATTAAAAAACATTAGTTTTTATTGATGAAAAGTCGCCAATCCCTCCGTGATCCTAGTTGGTTCCACGACATTGCATCTTCCTTCTTTATCCTAGAGTAGACCGGACACCGGGTGCCGCCATCTTCTTCCTTTTCTTCCTGGTTCTATTTCCTATGCCACCCAATCTCGCACTGTGCGGAAGCTAAATCTGGTGACATGCTTCCAAAAAATGTAAAGTGCAGATCTCCTTGCGCATTTAGTAAAAGGAGCAGCCTGCAGCCTCCTGGAATATGAGACATAGGTATCCCAGAAGGCTGAAAGCTTCTGATTCACTCTTTACAGTCATGGCAGTAAATTTGGAAGGGGAGGGGTCTCCTCTATTGTATAAATAAAGGTTTAGAAAAACACTTTTTACTTAATATAAAAGGGTTTTCTATCCTTTTATATGAAGTAAAAATATGGTGATAGGTCAGCTTTAACTTGGTGAATGCAGGGACATTTGACTTTGAAAGAGTGCAACATACACCTCCAGGATCACTATCACTATTTATAATAATGAAAGCTGCAGTTAAAAAAGTATAACAATGACTTAATGAGTAACATAAAGTGCTAAAATTATATGGGGATTCTTTAGGCTCAATTTACTGAAACAGCTGGAAAAAATAAAGCAGATACAAAAGTTGCAACACATGAATTTCAGAGCAGCGGTGCATCGTTGTCACACTGTCCAAGGAAGCTGCTGGAAAACATTTTTTGCCAGTGGGGTTTGTGGGTATTGCCCGGGAGGGGTTCTATGAGCAAAGCAACAGTGCACAGGTTAATAGAAAAGCTCTAAAATGCTTTACAGGCTTTATTTGCCATTTGCCGATAGCTCTTATCTGATCAACAATAAATGATACAAAAACTGCTGCAGCTTTCATTTAACTGTAACTGCATTTTGTCCCACCATACAATAAAGTTAAAAAAAAGATAAAGATAGAAAATTTGAAAAATGAGACTGATCCCATACGTTTTCCTGCAACATTTTGCAGCTCCATAAGGTTGCCGCTCCTATATTTAGTCTGTTTGGTCCCTGTGAAGTGTCTGCTTAGTGACATTTCCTATAGCTGGCGGGTAGGATTGGTCTGAGAAAGGGAAATAGGAAATCATGTATTCGTAAGCATCGCCCCATCTTCCCTTTTGTGCGTAATTTACCTTAACACTCTTTTGTTCGGCTCATATTATACTTCAGAGGCTCCTGAGAAAGAATCTGGCGGCACGAAATGAAATGCACAAGGGAGCCAAAGTTTCCATCGGTGTGCCCGTCATCAGAGGGGCGCGATTCGCCCAGCTCCAAAACAAGTCATAGGATAAAGAGACGTTTCCTGAGATTTGGGCATCCCAAGGAGATAATTAGCGGGTTAAAGATATCTATATGTGCGTAGGTACCTACAGTGGAAAAAATACTTATACAACTGAAACACCCCACCCCAAATCATTGCCAGATCTGGATCATTCCGCCTTTCCTATCAGCTACAAAAATCAGTTGGATGTTTTTATTTTAGGTAATGTTATGGTTTGATGTGCCAGCCAATGTTTTTTAAATATCTTGGAAGGGCGGAATTTCTGCTTGTCTTGAATTTCTGCATAAATCTGGGCGTCATACATGGGGTGTTAATAGGCAAAGCTGACTATAGGGCTAAGAGGCAAACTACTATAAAAGCAGAATGGGGAGCTGCATGCTGCAATGGAGGGGAATCAAGAAATGCAAAAAAAATGTTTTTTAACATGTCATTTAGTGTGTTTTTAATGACAACATTGAATATATGAAAATCCTTTAAATTTAGGGATAGCATGAAGCTGAAGTTTCTTTTTTTTTTTAAATGTAACCTGGGTGGCCAAGAAAAGAGTAGCATGCCCCCTCTTCTTGTACTAGACCTCATGTGTTTCCCTAACATTGGGGGATCCTATTTGAGGCATCGTCTTCATATTTGGACCCCCAGAAACCTGTGAGGGCTTTCCTATGAAGGCTTATGGTTGAATCTAAAAGCCTTATAAATAGGAAGGGATCAGACATCCACCCACTTCCAGGGTAATGAATATGTGGGTGAATTTCTACCCATTGTCTAATACCACAAACACCCATACAAATGAATGTAGGTCACAAACTAAATGAGTTATAGAGGGTTGAGAGGGTTATTCTTTGTCTTGTATGGGCTTTAAAATTAGGCATATGCAGCACTGGCTAGATCAGTGTTTCTCCACTCTTTTAACATTAGGGAGCCCTTGAAATACCTTTCAGGTCTTCAGAAACCCCTTCTATAATTAATATACCCACAGATCACAGTATATTAGTGTGATGGTCAGTAGGAAGAATTCCTCTTACATTGCTGGCCATTGGGAAGAATGTCACCCTTACAGATAGCCAAAAACATCATTGGTGTCACTTATACTGATCTGAGAGGTGCAAACTGCTCATTGCTCAAGGAATCCCCAGCAACCTCTGGAGGAACCCTGGATAAGAAACACTGGGCTGGATAATAAATGGCAAAAGTGTAAGGTTTGATTTAAATTGCTGCTTTGCTTTTACACACATTTTTATTACACACGTCTATTTATACAATTTACTTTGATGCACATGACTGTATTGGTGAGCTGGGTTGCATTCATTAACCCCCCTAGCGGTAATGCCGAGTGTGACTCAGGGTAGATTTTACATGCAAAAAGCGGTAATCCTGAGTCACACTCTTTTAACTAAAATAACCCACTTACCTTGCTCCATCGCTGTCCCCCGGCACCCTGCTGGTCCTCACGGGTCCTGGGGACACGTCCTGCTCCTCCAATCTCCAGCCGTGAAGTGCAGAGACGAGATCTACGGGGTTTCCCGGTGACGTCGGTACATGTGTTGGTGCGGGCGAGAGGATCGGCGGGAAATTCAAATAATTTTGTATTGGATTCATTACAAAATAGCTGTATTGAGTCCAATACAAATAAATATTCATATCATATATATATATATATATATATATATATATATATATATATTATATATGCTACTATACAGTTGCATTACATTTAAATATTAAAAAAAAAATGTTAACAGATTTTTGTGTTTTTGTTATTTAAAGTTTATTATTAACTTTATGAAATATCAGTAAGTTATGCCTAAAAATTACAGCCTACAATGAAAAATACATTTCCATGCCAAAAATTGTACCGCTTTTTACATTGAAGTTTGGACAGAATTAGACTGCTAGGGAGGTTAATAAACACATCCCAAACACACTTTGCAGTGCATGTTAAAAAATCCACTGTGAACAATATTTATGTATGTTGTGCTGTATCTGGTAGCTTATTCTAATGAATGTGAATAGTCATGACAATGCATCAAACTATGAGCACATGAAGATGTGTGTGCAAAAATGCAACTCGCCTGTAGTGGAAATGAAGCCTTAAACTTTGCACATATGTTTGATGATTCGCCTTGTGCAAAAGTGGTCCCCCAACGTCATTATTGATGATTGATTGGTGAATGACCACTGTTCACTCCTATGGAGTACAGCATAATGGGTGCCACTTGCTTGTCCTCCCCTTCCCCTCTCCATTGAATAGAACATTGCCGTGTCTTCACCTTTCACTGGAAACAATCAAGAAGGGTCATTTCCAGTGAAAATCATCTGACGTCTGTACAGAGCTTTACTGGGACCTGGGTAATTTCTACTGGAGGGACGGTGAAAGTAATTTGATGCAGAAAAAGTTACATTTTTTCATGGGTATCCGATAACAAGAGTCCAAAAAAAAAAATCAGCAGTTGGCTGCTTTATAAATAAACTCCTAAGTGTTAGGAAATCTGCCTTTTTTATTTTTACATTTGCAGAAGACCCTGACAGTCACTTAGAATTATGTTGTCTAGACAGAGATGTGGGCTGGACAGAATCTGTTCTTGGGCTCAGCGTCAGGCTCGCTCTTGTTAGCGGGAGGTACTAAGTCTCGTTTTATGACTTTTGGCAAGAAATGGAAATATAACAGTTTTCAGTACTCGCAGAACAGGGCTGCTTGGATGGCGTTCCAGAACTCATTCACAGAAATATTCCCAATAAACTTCGGCTGTGTTCGGGCAAACCTGAGGCATATAGGAAAAGAGGCGTTTGGGCTTTGACCATAAAAGTTTTATTTCTCTGTAAAAGTCCCATTAAAGTACAGATATGTGCTATGACACATAGGTGTGGAGTAAAGCTGGATTTTAAAGTTACGATCTGGTTTAGGTCAATGATATTTTAATCATGTTTATAGATAAATATGTAAAAGTTTCAGTATATGAAAATTCAGTAGATCAGCTCCAACCTGCACCCCCAGTCCCCCCTCCCTAATGTATATTAGGCCTTTTTTATATATATTCATTTATTCCAGAGGTCTTCAGGACGATCATGTGACATGTAGGGTTGCCCATTTCAGGTTCTTTTCTTGGTGATGGGTGTCCCTTAATGATAAAGAATGTGGTCTTTTCAGTGGTGGTGCCATCTTGGGAAAGGGGGGTTAATAAGTTTTAGCACTCACAGGGTTTCCTCGGTGTTCATCACCCAGTATATCCAGTGGCAAAATGAGAATAAAACAGTGGACAGTCTTTGGGAAGAGGTGAGCTTTGCAGCCAAAGCAGTTTGGGTCATATGGCTTTTGTATTGCTGGTAAACAGGATCAGTGGTGGGTGGTGTGGTGGTTAGTTCGAGGAATAAGTGCACCATGGACCTAATAAATGGTTGGTTAGAGGAAATTGTGAGGAGGAAACAATTACCTGTGTTGGTGGTAAGAGAGAGGAAAAAACCCAATGTCTGTGGTCTGCAGGAGAAAATGAAGGAAGTGTTTAGAGTTGGTGGTCACTGGGAAGAATGATGCTCAGTTGGGGTGAGAAATGAAATGCCTCCATTGTGTGGAGACAGATAGATGGCAGAAGTACTCTCTTAAGGAAGAGGGGGCACTGACACCCTGTAGAGTGAAACGGGTGCTGGTACAATGGAGGTGGAAGAGGCAAGAGTACTCTCTAAAAGTATTCTGGAAGGAAAAAGGGTGCACCTGTGCTCTTAGGGGGCAAAGGCAGCATGTGTGTATTTTGGTTGCAAAAGTAGGGCACTGCTGTGCAGGGTGGGAGAATAATAGTAACCTTTGAAGGTATAGGGAGTGGCATTGGTGCTCAGGAAGAAATATGGGGGCATTGGTACTCTGTAAAGGGGTGGGGGAAGGGGTGCATATAGTTAGGTACAAAGTATATGTTACTACACAAGGGTCTAAGACCCTTCTCAGCCAACAGAGGCTTCAAGTCAGGTCGGTGGGGGCCCCAGGTCAGTTCTGCACAATGGCCCACCGTTGATTATGTCAAAGGGCATGAGGAGTTACCACTATCCCTGTCTGAGTTCCCAGATCTGCTCATTTGCTTTGCCCATTAGGAGGATCCACCACAATCCCTGTGCAGCGTTCCAAGGCCTGCACAGATCTGCATGAGGAACACTTATCATCCCCAAATAGAACTTCTGGGTCTTTGTACCAGCTTTACACAATATTTTTGCACCAATTTTTTACACACCTGCTGTGCAAATTATGAGTTGTCCCCAACAGCCCTGTGCTGAATACCTAGGCCTGCACACCTGGTGTACCAATTATGAGGTGGTCCTACCATTATCATGCTGAGTACCTAGGATCCTAGGAAGAAGGGCCTCACACCATTCCTGTGCTGAATTCCTGGGTCTGTGCACATACTGTTAAATTATAAGGGTTTCCCAGCATCTCTGCTGCATTGTTTCCTAATTTTTTAAAACATGGAGAGTGTTTGGAAGGAACTGAAACACAAATGTCCCTAAGACACCCAATAAACCAAGGTGGTTTGGAACAAAGTCTGGAGTTAAGAATATATAAAACATAGAGGTCAGAGGCTGACTTAGTCTACCCGGCTCCCCAATACAAGAAATAAAAATTCCTCTTACATTGCTGGTCAGTGGGAAGAATGTCATCCTTACAGATAGCCAAAAAGATCATTGGTGTCACTTAAACTAACCTGAGAGGTGAAAGTGCTCATTACTTAAGAAACCCCCAGCAACTTCTGAAGGAACCCTGGTAGAGAATCACTTCTCTAGATAGATTGGCCCTTCCTAAAATGCCGCCATATTGATCAGAATGAACATTTTCTTGTCTGATTAATAGCTGTGAATTGGGTGTCACCTGTAGAACATTGATAACGAGTGCTATTTAGCTACATCCCGACAGTTTCCCATCTGTCAGGACCACTTCCCATAGCTGTAAAGTGCCATTTCCCTCAATGTAAAGATGTCTTTCCTCTGGCAATTTGTAGATTTCCTTTCCAATAATCTTAAGCGGTGACCTTGTGCCATTTGTGCCACTCTGGGGATATCATTTACTGAAGGCGCTCTTTTGTTTTGTCTTTCTGCAGCTTTCTGATATACTTGACAGTTCGTCTCCATCCTGCCAGCTCTCACAATGCAGAGTTATAAGAACAGGAGATCATTATGTCCTCTCCGGCTTCCAGAAGCTTCGAGGACGCCGTGTCTTATTTTCACAGTAGTAATAGAAATGTTCACACCTCCACAAATGCCCCAGGACAATTTTGACACCGATGGGAAATGCCAATTACTATTCTGTAATAAGTGCTAAAAATTTTCGTCCTTATTTGGATAAGACCCGAAGCGCAATTCTTGTACCACAAGTCCCTGGCTTGGCAGAACATTAATACAAAGGCTCTTAAAGCAGAAGCAAACCACAAATGAATGCCATTTAGTTTGCTAAAGCATTGTGTATCTTCAACAATTGCTACTTAAAACATAAAATAGTAATTTTCATCCATTCTAATAATCCATTCTTGCACATCAGGGTTGCTGATCCCTTACAGATACTTTGCAGTTACCTTGTGTCTACATGCACCGTAATAATTGCGGCATGGCATTTCCTATAGCAGGTTTGCTGATGGTGACAATTATAAAACAGCTGATTGAAGTGGCCATCAGAAGCTCATGTGACATGGTGCCAACACAAAAGTACATCTAGGGCAATGTTTCTCAGCCAGGGTTCCTCCAGAGGTTTCTGGGGATTCCTTGAGCAATAAACAGTTTACACCTCTCAGGTCAGTATAAGTGACACCAATTATCTTTTTGGCTATCTGTAAGGGTGACTTTATTCTCAAAGGCCAGCAATGTAAGAAGAATTCTTCCCACTGACCACCACACTAATGTTGCTGTGGATATAGTAAATATAGCAGGGGCATCCAGTTACTTTTACATTTAGTTATTAGGTTTAAACATACCTTAAACCTAACATACCCTTCTCCCCCGTGCTAACTTTTCTTTTTTTGTACTTACCTGAAATCAGGTGAGCTGCTCCAGGAGTCACGCCCGGAACCTGCCTGAATGGCCTTATGGTCCCTTAATAATGTAACTCAATGCATTATCATAATGCAGAAATATAAATAGTGTCTGAATGCATTTTAACAGAATTCAGGTCTACCAGTTGTACCTATTTTGTCTCCACCCAGGTTTTTCTTTGTTGTATCATATGGGTTGGCTAGCTCATATCATTCTTCTGGTAACTCTGTCTGGTATTCTATAGAAGAAATTGCTGCCAATGACTAGAAATATTTACCATGTTATCTTTGACATGCAGGGCCTGCAACAAGTCCACCTTGGTGCCCAAGAACCTCTCTCCGAGCATATATTCATGTTTCTAAGGGCCATTTTAGACTTTTAGTTGACCACAACATTCTACTGAAGGCTCAACCATGCTCCTAACCTTTCCTATATAAATGAACAGAAGCAATTAGGAATCTTTTGATGCCTTTAAAGAGGTTTTGGCTGTGGTTTTGATGTAATGCTCAGTGGTTCCTAAAAGTTCCTCTAGAAGAAAAACTGAACTGCACCTGCAAGGGGGAAATAAGGGTAGTCTTATTTCCCTAACATAGTCTAATGCCAGATGTGGGGGAGCCAATAGACCCACTAATATGTTTTCGAGATGCGGGAGGAAACCCTTAAAGTACTTGATTTTATTTTTTTGTGCACTTTCAAGATGGTGGCATCTCTTTAATTCAAGAGTGAGAACATTAGGCCTACTTTATTAAAACTCTCCATGACTGGAGGAAATTGACTACCATGGAAGAACCTGAGTGATCCAGGAAACTTCAAATGAATTTTGCATTTGCTATTATTTGGCCAATGTTTTCAATCTTGGACCAGATCCATTCCAGGTTTTCTCAGGTTCTTCTATGAGGGTTTATCATCTCCACTCTTGGAGAGCTTTATTAAATCAGGCACATTGTAACAATGAGTTTGCAACCTACAAGAAACTTGCTGGCATCTTAGAGTGCAAGGTGTGCTCAGGGCATGGTAATGCTTTTTTTGGTGTACCCAATATGCCCAGGGTCCATTACTGTTTGCACGACAAGAACATAGCCATGACTTTAATCCCAAGACTCCTTTATCTACAACCAAAACACAACTTTTTCAACAGATTGATGTTCCCCCCATTACAAGTTCATCCAAAAAACCCAAACACGATGAACAGGATGGAGAAGAGCAGACACATCGTAATTACGACATGTGCAGGGAGTGGATGTCCATTGACCCCAAACACAAACCTCTAGAAATAGATATTCTTTTACACTACAACAACACAATAAAGACACAAAAACAATGCAAAAATCCCCCAAAGAGGCATAAAACGTACAACACAATGACAGCAATGAGGTGGGACACCGTACAGGAAAACATACAGTAGGGGCTTAAAACAACCGTCAGGAGGAAGAAAAACGTCCTCGGGGAAACATTCCTCAGTTATAGGAAAATTCCAGCAATAGTAGCTCAGACAAAGATAATTGCGTCTTGCATAATCAAACAAATAGCAACAGCGGCTCGGCTCGTACCTCTGGATGGAGAGAGCTGTCACAATACAAACCTGGGATTTGAGTGAATACCTGACTAAATAAGGGAACGGTTATACGGATGAAGACAAGACGTGTTCACAGATAGAATTCAGTAGCAGTAGTGATATATTATGGCTGCACAATTCGTTTCTACGGTTGGATATGATTGATGAATTATTTGGTGTAAATAAAAACTTCTTCGTAGCTGAAGATTTCTTGAGAGAATGAGATAATGATGACGTAATGTTATATTGTAAAATGAGGAAGGAGTTCTTAAAGGGAAAGTACTATGTCTTTGCAGGGACTGTATATTTGATTATTAACTGCACCTTTTATTTAAAAACTTTGGATACATTACATGATGATTGAGCTCCTGTTTTTAGTTTTTTAGTGGCCTGGTCATCCCAATTGCACTTCTTTTCCCTGCAGACTGATCCCGGCTCTCCCATGTCAATACTTATAATGCAGGAGCAGCAGTTCCTTCATAATGCAGAACCAGCAGTCCTGCATTGTAGGTGAGATTATCAAGATCCCACCCACATTCCCAAATTTCTAGAGTGCAGAAAATGACACCATCTGACAAGGTCATTCTCCTTATTTACTATCCCCTAAAAAATATGTTTAGCTTAAGGACCCCAATGCAAGGGTTATTTTTCTATCCAGCTTCAACTTTAAAATAAAGAGTCCAACTCTAAATTAATTAATTAATCTTTTTTGCTTGTTTATTGTATATAAAGTGGGGATTTGTGGCATGCCCCCTGGAGGCAGGGGAGGTTAACTACCACCTAGGCATATTAAATACATTCTAAACATGCCCCACTATACAACAACAATATCATTTTTCCACAAACATAGTGATCACCAGAGGGTAGAAGGAGAGGCTCAGCCCATTGTATAATGCATTATTTAGACCTTATTTAGTAAACTTAATTAGTATGCCGACTTCACTTACGAAAAGATATTGATAATGATTGATATCGATATGATCTCTGTGCAAGCTATTAAAAATTTGGAAGTTTTACATTGACCATTCACTAAGCATGTGTGCACATAATACATTTATGTATCACCAAAGTCCTAGAAGTCATGGAATACAGAAGATAATCACTAAATGCCAGTAGAATGTTTTCATTTTATTCAATGCTAAGATTTTATTTTATTTACTTTGCTTAGGTTAAAGCTGATATAGTTTGAATAGATTTAAAAAAAATACTCAGCAGAGCCCCCTATTGGTGGGAAATACCAGCTCTGCCTTTGCTTCCCTTGGCTTTCTTCATCCCATTGTCTTATTTACTTTTAAACTTCGCTGAAGCCCAGGAAAACCTAAGAGGACGACTCTTTGATTCTGTTCTCTGAGTAAATTACAATGTGCTGCTTTATTTATGATATATTCCAATTCATGACAACAAAGCATGTGCCAAAGAACGGCTGCCGTGCCAAGTAATCTGCAGGTTCGGAAACTTTCCACTTCTTTCTTCTGATAAATCAGACCTCCATTGTTATTTGGTTTAAAAAATATTATTAACAATCATGACTTAATTCCCAACCTATGTGGCAAGATGGAAGGTCGCGTGATAACCCCCGTTCAGGAAATCCCTGCGGCGCTGTCTGTGCCGTCCACTTCAATGGCTTTGGTGGTAAAGGAACCAGGACATTAAGGAAAAAATTTGGAGACTGGTTCACATGAGGTCTTTCCTTCTGGGTGAGAATGAAACAGTTTTATTTGGAAACAATAGGAGCCCCTGAAATAACCCCAGCTGTGCATTTGGGTATTCTGGAATTTTCTTGGAAGGTTTGGTAATGGCCAGTTTCGGCACCAAGGTAGCCATGAGCAAAGACGCACCAGGTATTTCCAACCATTTCTAGTTCCAGCAATATACACTGCTAAAACACATATCTTTGGGAGTCTGTAGACCCAGATACAGACTTTCTGCCATAATGGGGTCTGTTGCAGAATAGTCCCATCTGAAGTACCTGGCCCACTTAAGTGCAACCAGACCATTGTAATATGCCCAGAGCCCTAAAGCTACACACATGGAGGTTTTTCTTAATATATATGATTGTATATCTATCAGCATTTAAAACCTTGTATGAATGCTGAAAGATGCAGCCAAAATTGTGATTTGGTTCTATCATAATGGTGCAGATTAGGCTTTTGGTTATTGGCTATTACTAGTCCTTGATGATTAAGTATGGACACCTGTGCAAACATGGAGCAAAAGGATTTGCATGCCACTTTGGTGGGGATCTATGGGTTCGGCATTCACCCAAAAAGAATCAGTGGGGATCAACTGGGCAACATCACTGCCTAATTAGAAAATACTCATACACCAGTCATCAGATGGAGGATCTCCAAGACCAAGAACTATTCCTCAAATATACACAAGGCATGGTAAAACAGTAATAGGGAATGGATTAGCTTTAGGAAGACTAAGGTGAACTGGTGATTGGTATTTTATCCTTTGTCTGCCTTATATAATCTTTCATTTTCCTTTGACTCCAATGAATTTCCAAACTGGCCAACTTTACCAACAATTTCACATGACTTTTGGTGGTACCTCCTAAACTGCTTTTGTATAGGTGTAGCCATAGCGGCTTAACTTAGTATAGCTTGAAACGTTCTAATTATAATGGGCTCGTATCTGGGAAATACATTTATTTACCAACCATCAGAGTGTGTAAATTGTTCAACACTCCAGATTTAATTTAACATGATGTTTTCAAAGCTCTCCAAGACTGGTGAATATAGACTATTATGGGAGAACCTGGATGATTCAGCAAACCTGGGTTGGATCTGGTCCAGGATTGGATACATTGCCAACTATTAGTAATGATTTTTTAGAAAACAGATTTGCTGGATCACCCAGATTCCCCTTTGATAGTAGCATATATGGTATTAGGTAATGTTCTTAATCAATACATTTTACATTTAAAATATATATATTCACTTATGTAAAAAGTGTTTAAAAAAATAACTTGCAATATTTTGTCTTTTTAATAGGCCTATGAATACATTAATAACTGATTTGCTCAGTTTAACCCTTTAGCAGAAGCTGGAAGTATTATTGCCAGATCATACTGATTGGATCCCATTGGATCTTTATTACAGTGATTACAGCACCAGATGTTTCCCTCTGAGACATTGCAGCTAAAGAGAATGATTTTTCTTTTTGGGAGAAGCATTGTGGGGGAGGCAGAGTGCATAGGATAACTATTGGTTATATGATGGAGTAGTTGAGTTTAGAGATGATTGAACATTTTTGAAAGGGTCCATAGGTGATAGTATGGACATTCAATGTTTAAATGTTTTTTTATCATTGAAGGAGCTCTATCATTTTACCAATACTCCATATCTCCCCTCCTGTTGTGTGATACTTCCCCCACCTCCTAGATTGTAAGCTCTTTGGGCAGGGTCCTCTCCTCCTCCTGTGTCACTGTCTGTATCTGTCTGTTATTTTTATTGTACAGCTTTGAGTAATTTGCTGGCGCTATATAAATCCTGTTTAATATTATTATTCTTATGATTAATATTAATATTAACAATAACTTTAAAACATGCTCTCACTGACCTATATAGCTGCCGAGCAATTCATCCTCAATGTTCACAGCTGAGGCATTGAAATCATTAAATTGGTCTTTCTATGAGCCATCACTATGTGACTTGCTACACTGGTATAACAATGCACTTGGGGAGAGAAGACCAAGCAAATTCTTCCTCTTGTCCGGACAAGCCAACAGACTGATGACATTATTTTTATCTAAGCAAAGTCATTGGAACAGAATACTTGAGAACTGCTTGATAAAAGTTAAAAAAATGAATTCCTTTACTGAATATTGTGCACTGACAGGTCAACTAAAAAATGAGCGAAGATTAGAGAACCCTGCGGAGTACAGTCTTAGTCAGCTTGTTATATTAGCTCAGTGTTCCTCAACCAGAAATTGCTGGGGGTTCCTTGAGCAATGATCAGTTTGCGCCTCTCAGGTCAGTATACGTGACACTTATTGATCTTTTTGGCTATCTGTAAGGGTGACATTCTTCCCAATGGCCAGCAATGTAAGAGGAATTCTTCCCACTGACCACCACACTAATATACTGTGAGCTGTAGATATAAAAATTATAGGAGGGGTTCCCTGAAGACCCAAAAATTATTTCAAGGGTTCCCCCATGGTACATAGGTCTGGAAAGGCTGCATTAGCACCACTAGGTTCCTGCTAGCTGGACCAAGACCAAAGTAAGTTCACATTTACAAATTTTTCCCTGGGCGAACCAGAAAATCTTTTCTGGACGCTAGGTGAAGGCAAAGATATTAATTTATCTGCAATCTGCAATGGGGTTAGCCGTGTTCACAGTGCAAAGCAGCTAAATGTAAATTATTAATATTGTTTTTAAACAGTATTTATATAGCGCCAACATATTACGCAGCGCTGTACATTAAATAGGTGTTGCAAGCGACAGACAGATACAGACCCTGCCCCGAAGAGCTTACAATCTAAGAGATCATTTCTAAAGATTTTACACTTGAAGAATCCACCCGCCTCTAGCATAAGGATTTACAACAGCCGCCTCACATGACAGTCGTCATACAGGAATCACAAGCAGCCAATTTATATGTCAGTCACAAGTCTGTTTTATCATTTCAGAAAATAAAATGTGGAAATAAACTAAAACATTGCAAAGTGAAATCTAAGTTCATACAGTTTGTTCTTATAATATTTATAACAATAATGTTTGTACAAAATAAGTGATTTTTTTCTGCCTGTGCTGGGTTTTTTTTAACACTTTTGAGATCATTGGGGTTTAGATACTCAGGCAAGGGATGCTTATAATGTATTCTATATACTGTATATAATGTGTGAAGGGGGGGAGGGGGTGATGATTGAATGCAGTGATTGCATGAGTTGCATTGTACAATGATGACGGACTGTGTGAAGAGGTGGGGTGCAATGGATGCATGTACTGTATTGTATATATGGGGCCTGATGTAATAAAGCTACCCAAGACTGGAGAGGATAGACTATCATGGGTGAACCTGGGTGATCAAACAAACCTGGAATAGATCTAGTTCAGGAATGAAAACGTTCTCCAACTTATTGCAAATGGTTCCATAAAATCTATTCCAAATTTGCTTGATCACCCAGGTTCTCCCATGATAGAAGATGGAAAGAGTGGGGTGTAAGAGATGAGTGCAGAGTGAAATAAGATTATATAGATGACCATGAAATATATTACATTTCATACTCATGAAGAAAGTGATCCTCATCCAGACACTCCGAGGGTTAGTTAATAATTTATGTATTTGGGCACAACATGAAAGTTGGTATGCGAGGGAGCACAACCTTCAAAGAATCCCTGGGGATATTGTTATCTTATTTTATTGAATGAAAGATCAATAAGCCTCAAACAAAAGAGAAGGATATTTGGTCACAGTGAATGTTAAGATCCTTTGCTACTGCTATGGTTGGCATTTTCATATCAGTTATTGTCTAATATTAGATTGTAAGCTCTTCTGGGCAGAGTCCCCTCCTCCTCCTGTGTTATTGACTGTATCTGTCTGTCCCTTGCAATCCCTATGTTATGTACAGCGTTGCATAATATTTTGGTGCTATATAAATATTGTTTATTATTATTATTACTGTTATTATTATCATGATTATTATTAATAATATTATTATTATTATTATTATTATTAATAATAATAATAATAATAAAGATAATGATAATAATAATATTTTTATTAATAATAAAATAATAATATTAATTGTAACATTTCTTGCCAAACAACAAAACAGTTGCAGGTAATGGGCTAAAACAAAGTTTTAGAAAAAGACACATTTTGCTATGCATTGTGTGAATTGGAAGATCATCCAAAGTGAATGGAAAGCATGTGGAAATGGAAGTCCTGCTTTGATAATTTGTGATCAGGCTTCTGCTCTTTGTGCATTACCTGCTGCATAACCTGAAGGTTGTTCTTTGGAACTAAAGTTCTGCTTTCATAATTTGTGACCACATGCCGCCTTCTGAAATAAAATAAACTGATTAAGCTCCCACTTGTCTGCCAGGATGAATTTGAAATGGTCAAAGATCCAATTCAGGAAGAGTAGAAGAAGCAAGGTGCTTGTGATGGATTAGGGAAAGGTGTATTTGCAATTGCAATCAAAAAAAATTGCAATCAGGCAGGTATGGTTACTATATAAATATTATATATATATATATATATATATATATATGTATGTATAGCTGTGCATATACATATATATATATATGTGTGTGTATAAATATTATTGTAAACCATATGTATGATCTGGCATTAAATTAAAAAAGACTAGAAAGAGGTTTTCCTTTCTTCTTTTATAACCATCATTGCACTATTTCTGTACAGGGCAGTAAGGCTACACTCCGCACTGCTGTAGGGTTTCCTACTGTCAAATGTAATATAAAGCCTCTATTTATATTTTGCATGACTCAATACCTCCTCCACATTATAAAAAAGAAAAAAAGACGGTGGGTGTAACTCAATTACAGCAAAAAGAAGAAAAAAAACTCTTCTACAGCTTTACAACTTTTGGAAAAAAGATATCAAATAATTTTACCCAAAGAGTTCTCAATTATATTTAAGGAGAAGCAAAATAAGTAAAGCCGTGGCTGCGGTGAGTTCAGGCCGGCTCTTTGGCATTCTCTGCTGCAGAGAAAACATGGGTCTTGCCAGTGACATGCATCTGTGGGAAGGACCCAGACACCTGGAATGTACCCGCATCCACTGGATGGAACAGACTGCGGTGGATTCATCAAAAAGGCGATTCCATCATTGTCAGCATCTTAAAATATCTCCATCACATCACTGCCTGGGAGAGGGCAAAACAATGGAAAAAGTGTACGCTGTTCTTTAAAAACGTCCCTTCTGCCAAAAATACCAAAATAATTTCCTTTTTAGAATTTGCAATTTAGGAAATGTTCCTCTTTGAATGTAGACACTAAAAGCGGACCTATCGTGATATTTTTAACATTATGGGTGGCTTTCTCTTTTTATGTAATGGCAAAATGTACATTTTTAAAATTATTTTGAACAATGTTCATTGATGTAATATTAAATGTAGTTTTTAAATATCAGACTCTTAGGATATATTCAAACTGGCAGTGAGTTTGCGGTTCGGGTACCGCCTTCTCGTGCCAGTGAACCGTTGAAGTGAACTGCTGCAGCTACAAGTAAATTCCATCTGCGGAAGACCAATGGCGAATGAATAGGGGCAGTATTGAGCAGTACAGTTCATTGTTGCCCTCTATTAAAAATGCAGATCAGTGAACAAGAATCTGGCATGGTGCCAGTTGCCAGGAGCCGCACGGGATCCCATAATCCTGAGGCCTTGCAAAAAAAAGATCCCTTTGGTCAACTTTCCACGGCGTTTCCTCTTAATTGCCTCCTTCAGCTGCTCCAGGAGGTTAGTATAATATTGTTCGGTGATATTAGAGCCCTGAGGTAGGTAGTCCACCAACAGAATACTGTCTTTGTCCCAGAAAATGGACGCCATTACTTTTTTGGCCGATTTCTGGGTTCGGAACTTCTTCGGCCGCGGGGATCCGCTGTGGGGCCATTCCTTTGTCTGTTCCTTGGTTTCAGGATCATAGATGTGAGCCAGGTTTCATCCTCAGTCACTAACCTAGCCAAAAAGTCCTGTGCAGCTTTAAAATGGGCCAAAACGGCTTTGGATGCTTCAACTCGTTCCTTCTTCTGATCACTGTTCAAACATTTCGGCACCCACTTCGCTGAAAGCTTGCTATGTCTAGGATAGTGGTGATAACAAACCCAACACGCTCCCCTGAAATGTCAGGTATCTGGGCAATCTTTTTTGCGGATATTCGCCGGTCCTCAATCAGCTCATGAACATCACAGGTTGCCGGGTCAGTTGAGGTTGGGGGGCGCGCACTGCGGGGCTCATCTACAACGGTGAAATGCCCAGTCTTGAAACAAGATATTGAGGTTCTCACAGTGCTGTAGGAAGGACACTTCTCCCCCTGTGTTTGTGACTTCTCAGTGTAAATGTTCTTTGCTGACTTTCCCTGGAGAAACAAAAACTTCACGACGGACCGTAACTCCAACGACGTGAAACATGCTTGTGCCTCTCCCATCACAGCTTCTCACTAAAAGAAAAAACAGTTTTAAGAATCGCAAAGCTCTGATATTTGCACAGTTATATACTAAGATATTAGGCCGTCATATGCCCCCACACTCATTTTCCTATTTCATCTGGAAGGGGGCAAAGCCAAGAACTTCTCAGCACCCCCTCATATGTAAATCTAAGGATTGGATAGGGAAAAATACAAATAATTTGGCTTATAATAATTATTTCATTAGTGTTTTTAATTGTTATTAGGATTTCAGATTTAAAGTAAATCTAAAGCCAAAACTTTCTTATTCTAGTTTTGAAAAAAGAAGGGAAGAGTAAAGCCAGACATTTTTCCCACCTGTGTCCTACTGGGGTATTTTATTAACTTCCTGTCCAATAGACACAACATGGAGTGAAAGGAAATCCTCCCATGGACAGTTGTCACCTCAACAGTGTCCCCATTGGAAGACTTCACAAGAGATTTTTCCATTGCTTGTATTCTCAATGACAATGGCAAAAAAAATGGTGACTTTCCCAAAAATTGACCCATCCAGCAATAAAAAAAATAAAATAAAAACCTGATAAAACAAAAAAGTTTGGTTTGGGTCTGCTCATCCAATTACCCCGCCCTTTCTAACAGCAGCTTTGTTCCTACTGCTACCCGCTCCATTTTGGGATTCACTCTCTCAGCTCCCCACAGTCCTAATCCCAGCAGCGACTAAGCTCTCCTTGCCACTCTCTCCGAATAATGGATTAGCAAATCAGTTCCCTTTCCCAGCACTGACCACATAGCTCATCTATCTGTTCGTTATTCCAAGTAGACACCAGAGTATGTGCCCTGAAAAGGAGGAAAGGGGGCAATGTAGCTATTCAGTTACTTCACTTAGACAAACTATGTT
Organism: Pyxicephalus adspersus; assembly: GCF_032062135.1. NCBI lineage: Eukaryota > Metazoa > Chordata > Amphibia > Anura > Pyxicephalidae > Pyxicephalus > Pyxicephalus adspersus. The sequence continues at coordinate 143,042,033 of NC_092862.1, forward strand.
CTGTTGGTATAATTTGAGAATTATTTGCTCCGCAGTGACTGCAGCTACAAAGGTCAGTGAGGGGAATATAGAAAAGTTTATGTAGGGCTCCTTCACATTGGCACACAGCAAATTAAAGTAACTGCTATGCAAGTCACATGAATATTAATATCAGTTTTGGCATTACAGATGGCCAGCCAATGCCCTCCTTACTGTTATTGGCATAAATGTCTGCCTGTCTATGGCAATCCATATCTATCCACTGAATAATATAGATCAATACAATTGGTACAAACTTCCAAATGTCTCAATCTCATTCTATTTTTTTTAAATCATTGAAATAAAGAGGGACATTTTTATTTTAGGGGTACGATGGGGCTAAAATGACCCTTGGAAATGCTCCCCATTAACTGGCAGTAATGTTACAAATATGCAGCATTGCAGTGATGTTTCTGTTTCTTGTATTTCCCCTTTGCTGCCCATGTATAGTACAAGTTACCCATTTATTATCCTAATCAATTTGTTTTGTTTGTGCATTGTAATGATTGCCCATATATGGTCATAATTGCCCCAGTGTAGTCATAAATATTATCATTATTAATTTTATTAATAATATTATTATTATTAATAATAAACTGTATTTATATAGCGTCAACATAATATGCAGTGCTGTACATTAAATAGAGGTTGCAAATGACAGACGCATACAAAAAGTGACATAATGACCCATTAGTTGCCCATGCATATCAGAATTTTAACTTTTTTTGTCTTTTAAATTAAATTAGCATTGTTTGTTTAGAGAAATGTATTACTATAATGTATTAGGCTTTGTTCACACTCTGATTGCAGCACAATTACTGCTTCCTCATACCTCAGCTCCATAGAGAATGAACAGGGGCGGCAGTGAGCGGTACTAGAACTGTCAAATGTTCAGATGTTGGTTCTTTAGAAGTGACTGAGCAGCTGGCAAGGTGCCAACAACAGTGTAAACCTGCCCTTACCCTGCACATGTTTAAGCCAGTATTTATAAAGCGCCAGCATACTAGGCAGCGCTGTACAAAGTCCATAGTCATGTCACTAGTTGTCCCTCAAAGGGGTTCACAATCTAATGTCCCTACCATAGTCATATGTCATTAACACAGTCTAGGAACAATTTTTGGGGGGGAAGCCAACTAACCTAACTACATGTTTTTGTAATGTGGGAGGAAACTTGGGCAAACACGGGGAGAACCTGCAAACTCCATGCAGATAATGTCCTGGCTGAGAATAAAACCTGGGACCCAGCGCTGCAAAAGCCACTGAGCCACCGTGCTGCCCACATCAAACTAATGCAACCACCACATCTAGGGACCAATACGTTTCATTATATGTAATTAAAAAGTAAAAAAAATTATAAAACAACAAAAATCATAACTAATAAAATGCTTCTTAGAAATGTAAAAAAAATGTAGAAAAAAATAAAAATAAGGACTTCTGCAAACTGATAGTGAAGTTGTGCTGTGGTTACCGCTTACTCACATCCAAGGACCACGCCCATGGTTGGGATCTATTTACTGTATAAAGTAGTGAATCTAATTTTCACTGTCACATTCCTTGGTGAAGGATCAATTGCAGCCATTGAAAAGCATGGTTCGGAAAGATTCTCCACCAGGGAATGTCAGATTCATTGCTTTAGAAAGAGACCCCATAGAGTCTCATCCACAGCACCCAAAAAGTTTGAATGGGTGCAACAGTGAGCTCTTATTGCATATTTACTGTAAAATGTGCAATTTCTGATGAATTAGGAACTGGTGCAGAGTTGGGGATGAGCAAGCTGCTGGGAACTGCCATGAGTAAGTATTAAGCTGAAATATTTAATAAAGAAACACATATACTAAAAAAAAAGTTTGGTCTAGTAAAGTAAAATATATAAAAAAAAGTTATAATATTAAACAAATACATATAAATATATACCATTCATCAAATATATATATATATATATATATATATATATATATATATATACATATATAGAAATCAAATAACAAAGTAAAATACTTTTAAAACACAAACACTGCAAAGTAAAAAAACAAAAACAATAAACAAACAAAAAGGAAAACACAAATACAAAATAAGCTGGAACACTTATTAAAAAAGATTAGTTTAGATGATAGGAAGAGTTTGGAAAAAGTTTTTTTAGAGTTTGTTGAGTGTTTTCCAGCAGCAGCAACAGCAAAGTGAATGCAATGTGTGCACTGTAGTAGCTTATCTGAGTGCAGAGGGAGCGAGCTGGTGGAAAGTAGACACAGGGAGGAATTGGCAGCTTGGTACAAGCTTTCTACTGCATCTATGTAAATTTTCCTTCCTCCTTTTGTAGAACACCCCTTTCCTCTGCCAGACCACCCAACCCCTATAAATAAGCCATCACTGAACTTTTCCCTCAGAGTTCTGCTCAGTCTTTTACCGGGAAGAACTTTTTTTTTTAATTGATCCAAGTTATTAAAACTTTTTTTTGCTAAATTTTTTTTATTTGTTTAAAAAAAAAATGGCGAGCGAATTCAAGAAGAAAGCTTTCTGGAGGGCGGTCATCGCGGAATTTTTAGCCATGATCCTTTTTGTTTTTATCAGTATCGGCGCTGCTTTGGGGTTCAATTTCCCCATCGCTGACAACACCACTCAGACCGCCAGCCGGTCGCAAGACATCGTCAAGGTGTCTTTAGCTTTTGGGATATCGATTGCCACCATGGCTCAGAGCGTGGGCCACATCAGCGGGGCTCACCTTAACCCGGCGGTCACCCTGGGCTGCCTTCTTACCTGTCAGATCAGCATCCTTAAAGCCGTCATGTACATCATCGCCCAGTGCCTCGGCGCAGTGGTCGCCACCGCCATTCTCTCCGGTATCACCTCTGGCCTTGAAAATAACTCCTTGGGGCTCAATGGGGTAAGTCGGTTTATTTTTTATTGCTAACAAAATTGTACCTGTGTGAAGATTCCAAATTTGGGGGTGAATAATTACTCTGAATTAAATTGCAGCAAAACATTGTTCATAGAATTTATTTTTATATTGTTGACTTATTGTATATCTATCTTTATCCATCATTACATGTACTAACACATTATTCATAATCTGCAAAGAAATCTTAATAACAAGGCAAGAACACGATTAGCAACCCTCAACAACCAATCAGGTTTACGTTTTCACTAGTTAGAATCAAGCAGACACATGGAAAGTGCAATCTAATTGGCTGCTCTTTGGTGCTCAAAATAGGCACAGCAGGTGTACAAACCATAACTAGGTGTGCAGACCTGGGATCTCAGTGCAAGGTGGTGAAATATTGGGCACAGCACTGATAATTCACCAATCCATCCATCCATCTATCTATCTATCTATCTATCTATCTATCTATTTATCAATCAATCAATACATTTATCAGATCAATAATGTTGATTTACCAAAGGAATACAGGCTGTTAATGAAACAAAATGAATAATCTACCTGCGAGGAATAATATCTCCCTAAACTTAGTGTATGAACTGAAACTTGCAATTGAACCATCCAATCACGTTCAAGGAAAAATGCTTCATTTAGATCTCTTTGCACATGGTTGGGTATTCTTTGCAAAATGAAATACCACAACATTCACCAAGCTACTGATAGCACCAAGCTTTGATAAATCAGCCACAATATATCTTTAATGTATCTATCTATATTCTTTGTATAGATTAGATTTGCTCTTTCACACTGCACATCTTCCTTGACTTCTAATATTGATACAAAATGATATAGATTGAGATGAATTCATGATACACATCACAATCTGATTGTGTGGTACACCCGGCACCTTTTGGATTGTAAGCTCTTATGGTCAGGGTCCTCTCCTCCTTCTGTATCACTGTCTGTATCTGTCTCTCATTTGCAGCCCTATTTATTGTACAGCGCTACGTAATATGTTGGCGCTATATAAATATCATTTATTAATAATAATTGTATAATCTAAATTACAACAACCATGAACTATACAGTGCCAAGGCTTGCCAGATTTAAACCTAATCCCATGGATTGTATAGGTTTGTTATAATATCTCATAGTTATGATGAACCCCAAGGGAATAGTACAATTGCATTGTATAGAGAATAATTATTTCATGCTTTTTATTAGTTTTATTATCATGTAACATTTTAATGTCTGACAAATACCGTTCTCTGTAACCTATCTACATATTTCCTGGTCTGTTTTCTTCTATCAGTAATATACATAGCAGTGTCATACAATCTGTAAGGTTTAGTTTGGAGAATTGGCAAGTCGAGTTTTTCCAGAAAGTGACCCCCCCAATGTGTATGTGTAGGGGGGGGGGGAGTGGTCCAGATAACAGCCCCCTTGGTCAAGGCTGCGCAGGGCTTGGGTACATACAACCTGTCCATTAGTATTCATGTCAGCTGTTGTAACACTTTGATGTTCTCTTGGGAAGAAAGTCACTACTGTTTTCCGTCAGAGGAAAAACAACTTTCACCACTCCGCAGTAATAATTCATCCTAACGCCTAGCAATACTATGAATTTTCCTGGGCTGAGTAAGTATTGCTCAATGACTCGACACACATTACTCAACAAATTAAATACGATTAATACAATATTATTATTATTATTTATTCTAATTTCAATCTCAAAGCAAGCACCAGTGATCTAAGTAGATTCTGAATTTGTGAAACTAAAAGTCCCAGCATTCCATGCCAGCTAGCAGTGACAGGGCATGCTGGGGGTTGTATTCCTCCAGTAAGACACAAGAATATTCACTCTTACAAAAAACAAAATAAAAAAACACAGAATATATTTACAAATGAATTTTGAAAACTTGCAGTGGGATAGGTAAATGTTTTGATGTATTTGGTGGATCCTAATAATAAAGATGGCACAGAGAGGGTGGTGACATGGCAGGGGTTGCTGGGAATTAAGGTATTAGGGGTATTTTTATACCCAAGGTGGAAAAGCGCCCAGTTGGCCACTCCCAGGTACAAAGCAAATGGCAGCTCTGCACCTGGGAGCAACAAACTGCACCACAGGTAATCACATTTGCATGCTGCTGCGGCACAAATCCTCCAATAGCAAACGTGCGTCTAAAATCAGTTTGCTGCTTTTAAGGAACCATGCCACATTCTGCAGCAGCTGCATGCAAAAAAAGGTTCCCAACCACTACCATTTACTTGAAATTATGGGGAAGCCTGCAGCAAAATGCCGCATCTCACTGCATGTCTGGCTCTTGGTAAACCAAATCAGTAATATCCCATACAAGCTATAACATGGTAATGAGATTTTCTAAAGAAATTCTCCATATTTTACCTGTAATTTTATTAGAATTATCACTGTAATACTGCCAATGAATATCCTTGCTGAGAGGTTTATAGGGTGGCAACACTTTGTGCTTCTCTGCTATTTGTGTTGTCACCCTGTCATGTGGCCCGGCAGCTCCCTGGTGCACGGTAATCCGCTGCTGTGTGTCTGGGAGAGATTTGTATGGGCGAGGCTGCTGCCATGCAAATTCTCAAACAACAACAACTGGGTAGCTAAAAAGGAAGAAAATGTTTTGGGAACCACGCCTCAAACTGCTGCAGCCAAATGCAACTGCATGCAAAAAATGGTTCCCAACTTCAAGCAAATGGGAGAAGTTGGGACATTAGTTGAGCCCGGCAAGAACACCGAGGTTCTGTGTTCCAAGAGATAAGAATACTTCAGTTTTCCACATAAACTTACTCTCTTGCAGCTGAAGTTCCCTGGATGAGTCATTCTACTTACCTCACTGGGGCCCATCTCTTCCACCTTTCTGTTCCAGCACTGCAGCCGTCATGGTTTCTTTAGCATTTGACACTTCCGGGAGTGTCATGCAACTACATTCTCCACCGCACACTCAGGCTTCTTCATCCAACCAATTCCTCACTTAATGTAATGATCGGAGAAGAAATCAACAGCACCGAGCATGGCATCCGCTACTCCTATAAGTGTCCAATGCTAAAGAACCTTGGGGAAGCTGCAGTGCTGGAATGGTGGGTAAAGAGGAAACAAGAGAGGTTGGTATACTTGGCTCCTCTCCTGGGGTATCTTCAAATACTTCAAATATAATTCAAAAACTGCTGTTGCTAACAGAAACAGCATGCAAACTTCTCCAACTCCACTCCGCTATGCTCAGCTAAGTAAACAAACAATGCACAAAAAATGACCAAAAATGCAATGAAGGATCAGGAAGGTGTATTTTAGAACACAAGCAGCAGTGAGAATGTCTTGATGCATTTTATAATAGTGTCTCATATGCCTTCATAAGCACTGTAGCAGTAAATGCATTAGGATGTTTTTATTGCTATATGTCTTCTTAAATACACCTTGCATTTGTTATATTGCACTTGTGTATCTGTAGGGTCACTTTACAGGTATTGATGATAAAGGTGAACCCTTCCCTTCTGAGATCAGGTACAACAAAGTTCCTTTAGGGTTCTTTCACATCTATGGTGTTAAAGTGGGCATTGGGCAGCTCCCATGCACACAGCAAACTGGTGTTGTTATTGTTTGAAGAAATGCATTTGGCTGTGGTACAAATCTTTAAACTGCAGGTTACGAAATGTTATGTTGCTTTTTGGGAATCACACCGCAATCTGCTGCAGCCACATGCAAAAAATGGTTTCCAACCCCTCCCATTAACTGACGGGAGAGGTTGGGGATGTGGTTGAGCCTGTTGTAGATCAACATCTTTCTCAACCAGAGTTTCATGAAACCCCAAGGTTCCTCCAGAGGTTGCTGGGGGTTCCTTGAGCAATGAGCAGTTTGCACCTCTCCGGTCAGTATAAGTGACACCAATGATCTTTTTGGCTATCTGTAAGGGTGACATTCTTCCCAATGGCATGCAATGTAAAAGGAATTCTTCCAACTGACCACCACTGAGCTGTGGATGTGGATTATTAATTATAGAAGGGGTTCCCTGGAGACCTGAAAATTATTTCAAGAGTTCCCCATGTTAAAAAGGTTGGGAAAAGCTACTTTACATGGTGACTGCATTAAAAAGTAAGAAAACTTCACACTACGTTTTTCTACCTTTTACCCCCCATGCTTCTAAATTGGTGTACCCGAATCCCGCACTTTGCAGTTACAAAAGAAATAAACTAGCATCAACATTATATTTCTAATTTTCACTTTGTTCAGGCCCACAGCAGAGAGAAACGGTCATAAAAATGTCAAATAGGTAATTCACTTATTTTAATATTTTGGGTTAAAATATTTTAATATTTTAACCCAATATTTTATTATAGTTGAGTTCTTGTTTTCAGGAGTTCTGCACTGATTTAAAATGCTATCCTATGTCAGCCTGACAATTTCTAAAGCAAGGTTTGAAATAAAGATGATCGTTCAGTTCCACTGGGATTGTTGAGTGCAGATAATGTCGGTGAGCGGCCCCGGCATGGAGTTCCCCTGGGTACATGTAAGGCTGTAAATATCACATCTGTTCAGTAGGTTTGTCCATGGGTCTCCTCAGCGTGATCTGACCTTGCAATTCCCACCGTTTATATTTATAGTATATAAATTGAGTAAAGTTATATATATGGAGAGCAGTTCTAGCAGAAAACATAATGCAAAATTTTAAATACACATCTATATCAGCACGAACATAATTCTCTCCATCCCTTCCCAAATGTAACAGCTAAAGGGTGGTTGGGTCACTTTCATGTTCAAATGCACTCAATGTAGCTTTGAAATGGGCACAGATTGTTGCTTGGGATGGACGATCCCAATATTTGCAGATCAGCTTCATACATGATGAGAATGCATGGTCAACTGGACAAGGTTGTCAGTGACATATGGCTCAATTCACAAGGCTGAAAATTTAAATCCTAACTTTGTGCTTATTTTGTGAATTGATCCCAATGTTTAATTGTCCAGCAGAGACATCTGCAGAGGTCCACAATAACATCCTTTTCCAAAAACAAACCTGCGTCACACTCCATCGCCTAAAAAAGTAAACTTTCAAGACCAAGAAAATTTGTGTTTTGGCGTATTTTTTTAGAAGGAGCACTTAGCAGAGGTGGGGGCACTGAACTACAGGTAGTTGTCCCACAGACCTGGTCATGCTAAGATTTGTAGCTTCATTGCAGCTTCAGAGTCATCCGTTGCTCAAGGTGGCTTTGGAAACACAACACTTAACATTGTGAATTCACTGCATTTTCAGCTTTTTCTCTCCACCCATGGGAACTATATTCTTTACAACAATTTCCTATTATTTTACAACATTGCCACTGGCGGGTGATAGAGAAACAAAGAATTTCCGCACCGCATCATGCAGAAGAACTCAGATAAGGAATATTAGGGTGAAACACCCAACCAGAGGCAATTAAAGTGTCGGCCTGCAATTCTCTATCTTCCTGAAAAATGTTTATTGTATAGAAGAGCAATAAAACCGTCATCTTTACATTTACATTATGTTTTATTTGGTTAGGTATTAGATGTATCTCTGATGTCCTCATAATTTTGTTTATTGTTCCGAGAACTGTGGATTGTCTACAGCGTTGTCAGCAACTGTGTTTGTTCCATATTCCTGGACAAGGATCAGGTTTATTATGGTGATAAGCAAATTATAAAAATTATGAAATTGGAAAAATATTCTATTTGCCGTGAGTCGGCTTCCTGCTAGCAGCCGCATCCATAATGCTAACAAATTTCACGCTAGCCTGTAGACTGCTATCTTGTTCTGTCCTAGTATTTCCCAACTATGGGGATCCCTTAAAATAACTTTCAGGTCTTCAGGGAACCCCTTCTATTAATAATATATCCACAGATCACAGTATATTAGTGGGGTGGTCAGTAGGAAGAATTCCTCTTTCATTGCTGGCCATTGGGAAGAATGTCACCCTTACAGATAGCCAAAAATATCATTGGGGTCACCTAAACTGACCAGAGAGGTGCAAACTGCTCATTGCATAAGGAACCCCCAGCAACCTCCAGATGAACCCTGGTTGAGGAACGCGGATCTATAAAACGGGACATTTGCAGACTGGGACAATACGCTGGTTGGAATTTAAAGGTCCATGAGACATGGTGCTCTCTTCTTGCTTTATACATTTATAAGGATGAGATGAATAACAGTAATAATAATAACACTGAATGACGGAATAATAATCCCTCAGCAACTTGCACAAGACTAGTAATGAATTCTTTTTCTAAAATTGATTTTTTGGGACCCATTCTTTTTTTCCTGATCCAGGAATATAGTTATGATATTAGTTACACTTTAACTAATTTCGTGACGTTTTTTGAAGAATTTACACTCTGAAAACCTTGCAGGTGTGCCCATTCGGTATCTTGAACCTGTGGCAGGTGAAGGTTACAGAATGTGATTATTAGTTTGGTTTTGTATTGAAAATTCCTGCAATTTGGGAGGGGTTATTGTGTGATGTGCTTTAGGTGACACCATGCTGATAATAAAATCACACTTATTTTTTTGTCGATTTGAACAATGATAGGCAGGCATAGAGGAAGAGGGGATAGCAAAATCAGACTCTGATCAAAAGAGCTTGACTTTTGCAATGGTGAAACTTGCAGACATCGGTGACCCGGAAGCTTGCCTAGTTTGGGGCCAAGAAATATTTGATATCAGCTCTAATGAGAGATAAGTTAAAGCATTACAGGGTACAAAGTATATTTTTTCATTGTAATTTTCATAGTTACATAGTTAGTTAGGTTGAAAGAAAAGACAGAAGTCCATCTAGTTCAACCACTGGGGAAATAAACATATTCCAAATAGAAACCCTATAGGCATAGGTAATACAGAGGAAGGCAAAAACAGTATTTAAAAAATACTTTTTTTTTTATTAAGTATTTTTTAATATGCAGAGGTCACAATTTGGGGTTGACTTACTAAAGGAAGTGATACTGTTCTTTACACCAAGCAAATGCCTTTAGGAAACAGTTTATACTTATTTAGTAATTCGGCCCCATAGGCTCCATCAGCGCTCATTGCTTTATGGGATAAAGAGGCCGCTAACAATTTTGGATCAGCTGGTCTATGGGCATGTGGAAGGAATTCCCATTGGGTCTTCGTGTTTGTAAATACCACGAATGCAAAAAGAACTGCAAAGTGCTAAGCCGTATCAGATTCCTAACATTTTCCAAATGGAGCCATCCTTTTTTTCTGTAGGATATTCATTTTTACTACTGGGCTTCTCTGAGAACTTTAAAACCAGTTTGCATGTTTTTTAAAACTTTCATATTTTGAATACTTGGTCTGTACCTTATGGATCTTTGACTCTGACCACCATTTACAACTTTTTCTTCAACTTGCTGTTGGCCGGTTGCTAGAACAAATAATGAAGTAATAAAGACAGGAGGGGATTGGTGGAACCGATGGCAATGCAAACTAATGGTTGTAAAGGTTTTGAGAGTACCCTGACCCCATACCAGGCACCTGGAGGTCCAAAATTTCTTTGCCCCACAGGTTTGGTACGGTCAAGTAAGACAAAGCAACAGATTCACTTTAATGGCAGCCCCAAAATCTCCATTCCTGTACATTGAAATAAACTTTTCTCTGCTTTATGAACTAATAATAAGGTATTAATGCCTGGAGAGGATAGCTAGAGTCAAGTTTGCATAATGTAAAGGTTTTGAGATCACTCTGACCCCATATTAGAGAGGTCCAACATTTTTTTTTGCCCCGTAGGTCTCCTTTAAAAGAACCTTTGCTATGGCCATGCCGGTCACTTTAATGGCGGCCTCAGAAGCTCCATTCCTGTCCAATGAAATGGACTTTTATCTCTGATTTATTTGATTTGCTAATTCTCTGATATCCCAGCTGCAGAAATGCAGATAAAATTGTTATTAAATTTCCACTGGATGCCTTGAAAACTCCACCAATCTAACCAAGGAAAATGTTTTAGTGCAGAATGTTTTCATTATCATTAGGAAATATATTTTAGGTGAACATTTTCCTACTTTTAGTGTTGACAGTGCATGAGAAATGATCGCGTTACCCGAGAATCCCTCTAACTTGCGTCAAAGGCAGCGCAGTAGATTACTGGAAAGGATTTGGGATTGGTGGAGCGCCAGGCAATATGAATTTGTTTTGCTGCTGTGACAGTATTCTGTAGGACAGAATGCATCATTTGCTCCTATTTTTACGTTCAATCACTTTTTTCTCTCCAACCTCCAAATCAATCTCCTAACCTAATCTTTAAACTTTGAAATTTGCCATGAAAATCCTAATCCAACTCAACCGCAAATTCATTATTCTTCAAGCACAGTAGCCAATGATCTGTGCAGTAATTCATATTGAACCTTTGTCTTTCTGTAATAAAAGACCGGTCACTGCTGTTCTCTCTCCTTGTGCATGATGACTGGTCTTATCTCCGCCCCTTGCTGTAGTTTCCTGCAGGCTGTTGGTGGCAGGTGGGACTACTGGCCCCTCCCACAGCTCTGCTCTCTTAATGGACAGCATGCAGCACAGTGAAGTCTGGATTTGCAAAAGCATTTAGAGCACACAGACCAATGTAGTGCCTTTTAAAAGAATCTATATAAATTATTTTTCAGCCTTAAAACCTAATTGAATCTTCAAAACTCAAAACTACATCAGTTGGGTCTAGCATGCTTGAGAATGACCCTTTCCCATAAAGCAGAGGATTCAAATGTGCTTACAATTAGTTGCAAATATTGAAGAAACCACAAGCATCTACAGAAAAGTAAAATATTACTATGAGCTGTATTATCATTTTAAAAAATGTTATTTTTTTTGGTGACAAATTTTAGAACTGCGTTTTATACAAAATCCACCTGGAATGTATTTCCAAAAATGATTTCCTAATATTTGGCAAATGTTTTTAATTCTGGACCAGATCCCTTCTAGGTTTGCTGGATCACCCAGATTCTCCCATAATAGTCTATCCAGTCCAGGGCTTTCATAAATCAGACCCAATGTCATGCAGGCTCATTAAAAAAAACGGCCATTTAACAAGCTGAATATATAAACGGCTCTAATGTACAGTGCTGCGTAATATGTTGGCGCTATATAAATACAGTTTATTAACATTAGTATTATTATTATTAACAATATTAATAATAATAATAATAATAATAAAATATAATATAAAGCTTTGGATTTTTGTATATGCAGAAATCTCCTAGATTGTAAGCTCTTCTGGGCAGGCTTTGCAACCCCTATTTAATGTATAGCACTACGTAATATGTTGGCGCTATATAAATACTGTATTATTATTATTATTAATAATAATAATAATAATAATAATAATAATAATAAATGTGCAAAGGGAATTATTTGTACTTGCACACGATCAGGTGTTTGACATGAATGCAGCTCCAGCTTATTTTCCCTAATATAGCAAATTTGCAAAGTGAATAATCATTCACCTTTAGTGAATCCACAAGTAAGAAAAAAATACCTTGCAACTTTTTGAAAACAGTCTGTACTTTGGCTGCACTGATCATAGGAAATCCTATGAATGTGAACAGCGGACCATTAGCTGTGTATTTAGTAATATTGTAATATTATGTAATGGTGACCCCACGTCTCCCCATTGGGTGCCCCAATACTCGCTTCTGCTAAGTCATGCTAAGCGTGACAACAAGATTTTCTAACGCTCACTGCGATAGGGCCCGAGGGTGTAGTCCTAAAGCAAGATGGCCATTTCATATAGAGTCTGCACCAAGAGATAAGGATTCAAAAGTTTCACAAGAAGGAAAATAAATGCCGTCTAAGAACTCAGCGAACTCTTTGTTTGGAATTCTCAGCTTGTGACTTAGTTTAATGCAATAACTGCTAACGACTGACTGTAATAAACCGTGTTATGAAAATGCACAGCGAGCCATTCTTCTTCACCATCATGGAAAATTTATCTGCAGCTAAAACGTTCTGAGTTTGGGGGATTTTCATAAGAATTGGAGAAAGAATTAGACCAAAATAAGTGCTCATGACGAAAGTCCTAATATTGTATTGTTGTATTGGTAAATATCAGGAAATGTATAAAACAAGGCAGGGATGAAGTTCCATCATGGGAGTCCCTACTGCACAAGCATTGGCTGGCAGTTACACAGAGAACAGATCAGGGGATTAGCAATAAAAAACTAGAGTTTTCTTTTAAATTGTACCTTCCACTTACTGGCCCTAATTTATTAAAGCTCTCCAAGACTGGAGAGGATACACTTTCATCAATGAAGCTGGGTGATCCAGCAAACCTTGAATGGAAAATTGAAAACATTTGCTAACAAATAGCTAATGACTGCCCATTCCAGGTTTGCTGGATCACCCAGCTTCACTGATAAAAGTAAATCCTTTCTAGCCTTGAAGAGCTTTAATGAATCAGCGCCACTGGGAGGGGTAGTTGTTGGGTAGTGTGATGTTGGCTAGCATTTTTTTTGGATATCACGGGGGAGATTGGACCTCCTCTCATGTTTTTTTTTTGCATCCCTAAGCTTTGTTGGTTAGATATTGTCACCTCCTTCCTGGTATGTTGTCAATCCGGGACAAGAAGTGATGTAAACTCTCCAACAAGCACAGCAAAATATTAAGTAGGGGGTGCTAATGTGAGAAGAAGCCCCAGTGAGCTTTTTGTTATTGTCCTTTCATTATTGCAGATTTTCCCTCACTTCCTATTTGGTATAAGGTCGTCTCAAGAACAGGAAAAGAGGAAATATTTGTAATGGAGCCCTACGATAGCAATAAAACCTGAATGTTTATTAAAATTACATGAATAAATTGGGGAATAGATATATGTTAAGGAGGTTATCCCTCCACGTGACAGAAGGTGGTGCTGTAATCGAGGCACGTTCTAAGAAAAGGGGTAAATATTTTACAAAGTCAGCAGCATAGTACCCTCTGCTGGAGAATTGGGTAAAAGACGATAAAATGGAGGAAGATGTGTTGGCATTGTCCAATGGAAGAAATGTTCTGATTGAGCATTGAAATTTCAGACTCTTCCACTCACATATGCCCACCTGGGGGTTTAGGGGCGTTCTCAAGTTCTTTTGTGTTTTCCAGCTTCTCCTGTTATATTCTTCATAATAAAAAATCCATCAAAATGGTTATAGCTGGTGTACAGACCTGGGAATTCAGTACAAAGACCCCTATAATGGGAACAGGGGGTGTACAAACCTGGGAACTCATCAGAGAGATGATAGGAGCCCCTTATAATGTGCACAGTGGGTGTGTAGACCTGGGATCCCAGTACGGAGAAGGTTGCAACCATTCACAATAAACACAGTGGGTGTACAGAACTGGGAACTCAACTAATGGTGCAAACCATTCATTAACTCATTTTGGGCACAGTGGGTGTACAGTAACAGAAACCTCAGCACAGTAATGTTTGGGATCCATTATATTAGTCATAAAGGGTGTACAGATCCAAAAACTCAGGTACAGTGGTTACATCTGATAATGGACCCAGTGGGATTACAGGCCAGTGCAGAATGTTGAAAACCACTCATAATGGCCATAGTGGGTATGCAGACCCAGGAACTCAACAGAGTGATGGTTGGAATCTCACATAATGGCCACAATGGGTGCACAGACCCCAGAACTCAGCACAGGAATAGTGGGAACCCCTCACCATTGACACATTGGATGTATAGTCTTGGAAACTCCCAGCACAAAGACAGTGGGAGCCCCCGTTAATGGAACAGCAGGTGTACAAATCTGGGAACCCGGATCAGTGATTGTTGGAATGTCTTATAATGGGCACAGTGGGTGTGCAGGCCCCAAAACTTGGCACAGGAATAGTGGGAACCCCCCACAATTGGCACAGTGGATGTATAGACCTGGGAACTCCCAACACAAAGGTGGTGGCACTCCTCCTGATGGGCACAGCAGGTTTACAAACCACCCAGTTTATCGCGGAGACCTCTGTTCAGACATTACCAATTTTTAGTGGACTTTTGCTTTATTCAATGTTGCATAAATATAACATTTTATCATGATGCAGTTGTAATGTAATATTCTAAGATTTTTTTTTCTCATTATGTCATTAGTAAAAGGAAAAAAAACACAGACCGTGCCATTCAGCTGCCCACAATAAGCTTATCAGAGTACAGATTTTCTGAACATTCCCAGAAATTCCTAATGCCTGAATGTCATCGTTTAACATGCTTAAACATTGGTATTTTGTGGCTAAATGGCAGGGTTTAATAGCACCTATAGGCTTTGCAGCTTTTTAAAGGTTAGCCGAGGAATGCGTTCACTTTTCTCAGGCATGAATAGACCCCTCAAAGGATTTTCTGGAGCGGCTCACTGTGCCAACGCATTTATTCCAGCGTGATTGCTGCGGCACGCCCTCCTCGGGGCTGAAAGAGTGGCTTCTTTTGATTCCATCCTCGTGCTTGTAATCAACAACTGGGCCTAACTTTTAAAAAAATATCCACTGTGAAATCATGAGACCTTGTTTTATTTTTAGACACAGAAAATGTCATTGGGACCGATTTGCGTTGCCATATCGGCGGTAAAAAAATTCGCTTGGAATTAGGTAAAGAAAAAGTTAAAAAAAAAAGCTATTCATGACATGACAACAATGAGCACCCCCAAAAACCAGGGGAAAGATTTTGATGAAGTCACCGCGCCTCGCTCGGCTGTTTGCAGACAAGGGGTGTGGAAGGACGCCGGAGGGGGGTCGCATTCCTAATCTTTTGGGAAGACTTTCCAGCATACATTGAAACCCTTGCGGTTATTGTAATAACGTACGAGATGCGAAGGAATTGTAAATAAAAGTATCAGCCTTTTTTTTATTCCCCCCGCACACAAAAGGGCCAAACGGATAAAGGCTTGATTATTAATGAGCGTTTTATATACAGACAGATAACATAATAGTAGTCATGGTGACGGAATTCTTGGAGAGGTGTCAGGTCGCCCAATAGATGCTCGTAGTGTAACCGAAACAGTAAATTGTCTACATGATTAGGGAGGGCTCAGCCACTGACAGCAGCGTAAATTGTGTATCTTGGCAGAGACTTAAATTGCTGACCAAATTAATCAAAAATTCTCTTTGTTTTAGTTTGTCTTTAGGCTTGTTCATCCCTAGTACGGGTGTGAAAATATAGTTTGCAAGAAAACATTTCTCCTTTCTGCTACAGAAATCTTTCATACTTTGTAAAAACTAAGAGCAAAACTCACAGCTAGTCATGAGAAAAATTGTTTGCCAAAATTTTTCCAAAATTGCATATTTTTGTCCTGTTTTTCTGTTGCCTAGTATGGGTGTGAAAATATAGTTTGCAAAAGAAAACTTTTCACCTCTCTGGTACAGAAATCTTTCATGCTTTGCAATCCAGCAAGTAAAAGGGGCAAAACCAACAAAATTGTTTGCCAAAAGTTTTACCAAAATTGCATATATTTTATTTATTTTTCTGTTTCCTAGTATGGGTGGGAAAATACAGTTTGCAAGAAAACTTTTCTCTTCTCTGGTACAGAAATCTTTCAAACTCTGCAATTTAACAAGCACTAAATAAGTGCAAAAATAACAGCTAGTAATTTTATTCTTAATAAATAGTAATTTAATAGTAAACTATTCATGTCAAAATGATTGCCAAAATAGCAATTTGTAGGCAAAATTGAAGGGAAATGCAGTGGTTACTAAGAAGGAAAAAATGTTTCAACTTGTGAGGGTTTCAGTTTGAGTTTAATTACATTGGACTGTAAGGGAAGCTTTCTAGCTGTTGTAGTAGATCAAAACCCATTCAGAAAAATCTCAAATTATTCTAAAACTTCAACCGGGATATCATTAGGTTTGTTTTGTGTATAATGAACAATTGTTTCTTTTTTTGTTCACCAATTATCTAATTTGGTATGGCTGATCTTCTCCAGAATATTTTTGGATGGGATGCAGAAGAAAATATACAGGCAAAGTATGCAGCCCTGACACACCACCCTGCGCCGTGCAGTGGACCATAAAGAACCTATATGCAGTATATTGCACAGATGTGATAATGTGGGGATTAGGTGAAACATTCTTGGTGCCTTGGTGTGTTTCATCTAACCACTCCAAATCCAAGGACTGGCTTGGCAATGCACCAAAGCATCCAAAAACACAAACATCATTCCATTGCAGCACATCACAATAATGTGTTTGCCTTTGCTGCAGCACTACTGATTAGATCAGTGTTTCTCAACCATGTTCCTCCAGAGGTGGCTGGGGGTTCCTTGAGCAATGAGCAGTTTGCACCCCTCAGGTCAGTGTAAGTGACACCAATGATGTTTTTGGCTATGTGTAAGGGTGACATTCTTCCCAATGGCCAGCAATGTAAGAAGAATTCTTCTCACTGACAACCACCATAATGTACTATGAGCTGTGGATATAGTAATTATAAAAGGGTTCCCTGAAGATCTGAAATTTTTTTAAGGGTTTCCCATGTTAAAAAGTTAGAAAAACACTGGATTAGATCCTTGTGCTGTTCCAATCCTTAGCTCAGGTCTACAGGGGCTGAATACAGAATAAATCTAGGTACTTGCATTTACTAATAACTGTGAAATATTGAATACAGAACTTTCAGCAGAACATTATTTGCTTTCTTTTTCTCTACAGATTTATAATTATTAATAAGTTCCTATATTTGTTCTTCTTGTCTTGTACAGCTCAGTGCTGGAGTGACTGCAGGACAAGGGTTGGGAGTGGAGATCCTCGTTACTTTCCAGTTGGTCCTTTGCGTTGTAGCAGTCACAGACCGAAGGCGTCATGACATCTCCGGTTCCGTTCCTCTCGCCATTGGACTTTCTGTTGCCCTGGGGCATCTGATCGCGGTAAGAAGACATTTTCCTTTACAATTCTTTCTGCCTGCTGACATTGTGTTTTAGACAGGGGTCCCATTTCAAATCTTGGACCATGTTGCCTGTTTATTGCTTTGACCTTTACTACCCTACATGACAGTCATTGCCATATATAACAAAGTGTATGTGGAGAACCCTTCATGTTATTGGTGTTTCCAGTAAAGGGCAATGATGCATTTGCACCCTGATCATTTCTGAATCGGCAACATGCTTTAATCATCCATGAGCAGCCTAATGCAACAGATGGTGGTTTACCAAGTGTTGTTCTAGATATATCTTGTGAAAAATTTCAGATCACCCAAAATTTTATAAGAAGTACCAAGTAAAATGATCCATATTTCTTTGGTACTCTTCATTGAAATTCCCGGACCTACCCTATATGACTCAAATTTCGTTAGCAGTAAATCATAAAAAGGGTGTCTAGTTCCTCCCCAAGTTTTCCAAAACTAAAAAAACATTTTTGACTGATCAACAAAGGGGTTTTTGCAAAACACAATATTGGATAGAAGATAGATCTTTGCCTTGTGGTGCTATTTATTTCAAATGGCCCCCCCATTCGGTGATTCATTTATGTGAACCATCTGTGTACATTGTGGTGGATTTTGTTAAAAAAACTCATGCAAGTACATTCAGATCTATTGTTAATCCATCCAAAAATGTGATGAAGCATGAAAGTGTGTGGATTATCATGCAAGTGTTAATGCAACCCATATCCTAAAAACCCTAAGAGTATGGGTCTGATTTATTAAAGCTCTCCAAGGCTGGAGAAGATACACTATCATAAGTGAAGCTGGGTGATCCAGCAAACCTGGAATGGATTTCTTCAAAGTGCGACCAAATGTTTTGAATCCTGGACCAGATCCAGTCCAGGTTTACTGGATCACCAAGCTTCACTGATGAAAGTGTATCCTATCCAGTCTTGGAGCGCTTTATTATATCAGAGCTGTATAATGAATGATAATATTTGCAAATATATATATAAACCTAAAAACATTATGAAGGGGTTTCCATGTTATAACCATTTATACTCAGTGACCCAACGGTTACCCTCTGGTTTGCCTCCAGATGGCAACTGGCACCCCTCAGTGCCCTAAACTATGTACATTCAGAAAAGGATTGGCTTTCCAAAATAGGTGGAACGTGATATACAGTGGGCTTTTGGAGAACCTTACGCTGATACAGAAAAACCCCAAATCACAAAATAATTTAAACATGTAAAATAACTGCATTTACAAATGTAAATTATAACTACCAGTGATGTGTGGCATTCATTTTCCTTTTCACAGATCGACTACACTGGATGTGGAATGAACCCAGCCAGGTCTTTTGGCTCAGCTGTATTAACTAAAAACTTTACATATCATTGGGTAAGTTGTCAGCAAACTCCAACCAAAGTTTGAGATTATTATGAGATATTCAGGAAATGGAAAAGATTTTGGTGGTTGTGTTATCCTGGGATTCTAAAAGCAGTCCCATAGGGTTTGCCAAAGCCGGACCGTCTGCTCTGATGGGCCAACTGTGCTTGTTGGCCCAAGGGTCTCCTGGCTCCTCACCACCAAAATCAAACGTTTCTTGTTTACAAGTCTCTGTAGGGCTGGGAATGGTAAGAGTGGGTCCGTTCGTTCTATTTCAATACACCTAGACACCTAGACTAGAAGATCAGAGGTGTATCCTTTCCTTTCTAGTAGTTTGCGTCTTGGTTTTTGGGTCCGGACAGCACATTTATCCACCAACAATAGTTCATTAACTGAGGCCAGAACAATGAGGTCCCAACTAGATGGGCAGTGGCATTGGCTCAGTGGCTAGGAGTCTGGCTAGCTACTACTCTTGCATGAAACTGCAGGTTCGAGTCTGGGCCAAGACACTATCTAGAGCCAGGATACCATGGAGATTGCAGCTTCTGCACATGTTTGTGCCGATTTTCTCCAGGCACTCTGGTTTCCCAAACTTAGGTTAATTGGCTTCTCCTCAAACAATGCCCCTAGACTGTGGTAATGATATATGACTATGGTAGGGGCATTAGATTGTGAGCTCCTTTGAGGGACCTTTTGACAAAGGATAATTGCTCAAAGAAAAAAAAAATAAAACTGATAATGTTCTGTGCCCAAATCATCAACTTTATTGGCCTTGCAGCACTTTAGGCAAAAGGCAATTATGTGCAAAATCAGGGCCAACTCCAAATAATGACTATGGCTGCAATGGAACATCCAACAATGTATGATGGTCAGGGATCCATAAGCGTTGGACTGAATATTTGTAATCTGAGCAAATAATTTTAGGATCTGACCTTTTTCTAGCTGCGGCCCTAAAGCATTTGACATTCTGAAAAAGGCAGCAATAGTGAAAAGATTTGATTAGGTTGAAACCATAAAACCATATGGAAGATCCACTGAAGGGCCCGAATGACCAAGAAATTTAAATGTGAGACTTTAAATATGGGGGATATGGGGATGACCTTTGATATAGGGCCTAATTTATTAAAGCTCCCCAAGACTGGAGAATATAGTCTATAATGGCTGAACCTGGGTGATCCAGCAAACCTAGAATTGATTTAGTTTAGGATTGAAAACATTTGCCAACTAAGAGCTAATGAATTTAAGAATACAATTCCAGGTTTGCTGGATTACTATCTTCTCCAGACTTGGAAAACTTTAATAAATCAGCCATTGTGTGCATGGTCTACAAGAAAAAGAAATCTAATGTAACCCTCCTTTTTCCTTATTGTTAGATCTTTTGGGTCGGTCCAATGATCGGTGGTGCTGCAGCCGCCTTTATTTATGACTTCATCTTGGCACCAAGAACCAGTGACCTCACAGACCGCATGAAGGTTTGGACCAACGGACAAGTGGAGGAGTACGAATTAGACGGAGATGACAACACCAGAGTGGAAATGAAACCAAAATAAAGAATGAAATAAACAAAAAATTCTATGGAGAGATGTCAGTATTATGGACTTTTGTATAAAGAAAAAAAAAAGAATTTCCAAAATTGTTTTGTTATTTGCATTTTTTTCCAGTTTGCTTTCCATGCCTTTGCATTGTATTTTCTAACCTCATGTTCAGATACAAAAAAACGTACTGTAATATTTTATCTCTTTTTTTTAGGATGTTGCATGATAAAACAAGCATGACCACTAAGTATTTACAAACAATTCTAAAATGTATGTTTTACAGCAATAGAGGAATCTTATACTCTGCATTTAAATTAGTGAATACATTTTCTGTATCGGCAACGTAAGAATCGGTGGCAGGAATATTTATGGTTGGCTTTTCGGAGATTGTGGAAATGGATTTGAGGTGTGTTAGGAATTGTTCACATGGACGGTGAAGCTGTGGTGTGAATAATGCCTCCTCATGCCCTGAAACTGCACCTCACCTGTGGCCACCCTAGGGAATTAATTGGGTTGGGAATGAGCACTTCAATACCATTTGCTGCCAATTAGTCAAATGCTTATTCATTAGGAATGGGAATAGCTATTGGGGCTGCCAAGCTGCTGGGAGCCACTGGGGAACTAATGTTACCCCATGCCCATGTAAACTAGTTCCACAGGTAAAGGAACAATGATTTTTTTAATTCTCAGCTTGGAAACACGGCTCCACATTGACCAGGGACTATGCAGGCTTCTTAAGGCATTCACTGAATACTTACTGTAAGCTAAGGTCATCCTAATGGTCAACCAATGTTTCCAAATGGATTGATTTTGTGTTAAACCTGCACTCCTGATAAAGTGGACCTGTGCTCAAATGTAATTGTAACACTTTATTAGGGATATATCTGGTTGAAGATCAATAGGCAAGTCTAAATACATACCTGTGCATGAGAAAATGCTGCTCTTGGCTGTTCTCAGTGCCTAATATTAGTGTAAATGGTAGGCTCTGTACAGATGTTCAATTTTTGCTACTAGATTTTGCAACTGTGCAACGCTCATTTATTCCTATTGTTAACAATTGCTTACAATGTTGAGTGACAATTGAACATTTGCACAGAGCTATGATCTCTCTTGGTGAGATTGGGTAATTATCCACTTCTGCAAACCTAAATAAGCGGTGCCTAGGTGTGCAGCCAGCACTGCAGGTAACCTATGGAAAGAGAAATATTTCAGTACGATTAACAGATATTTCACCCTGGTCCACGTTGAGACACCAAACTGAGTGCTTAGTAATGGAATTTGTTTCAGTTTCCTATTTCAGAGTGACAATGCTAAACCAGTATCTTAAAATAAGCAGCAACGTTCACAAACAGGATTTGCCTAATAAACGAGAAACATAATGCCAATAATACTGCAAACAGATTTAGGGTTTCCATATACTTGACCTGAACGTTATTCAGACTTCCTCTGCAAAGTGAGAAATAAGAAAAATATGCATATGGAATATTTGCTGCATGAACAGAAATTGTGAAATGAAATGGAGTTACCATCAATATGTAATCTATTTTGAGTTTTTAACAACATAATACTCTACGTATGGAAAAAGTGTAATTTTCAGGTGGACTATGTAAGTTGCCCAGAAGGTAATTAGGCAATAATAAAGTGTAGCATTGTTAATGAGGCGGGGGTATCTTTGAATTATTAATAGACACAGGGGAACAAATGTATGTTTTTGAAATACAACATAAATGGATATCTAGACAAGGAAAAAAGATCTTTTTTCGGAAATGTTTTTGTCCATTTGATACATCAGTTGTTAAAGGAAAGGTGATATAAGAAATAGATTTTTAAAGCAATAGGCAAAGAAAACTCTGATAGTTGTTGAAGAATATAAGAGCGCCACTTCATTAATTGTACATCCTATCCTTTCCTAGATTAATCACTGGACTGTCTATTACTTTGTATATATCACCTAGAAGAATTTGTAGTCATCGTACTCATTGTCACCCTTGCAGTGCCTATGGGGGAAACATGCCATATAAATATATAAATATATATATAAATATACATAAAGAAAAAAAACTCAGGATTTTATCAGACGTAATATATGGTTGGTAGAAAATAACAATAGCTGACGTTAAATGCCACATGTCTCTGAAGTGTAACACGACTAAAAGACTATACAGTACTTTATGTATCATTGCTTAGCTTCACTGTTATCAAATATCACAATATTGTAAATATGTGTCAAGATGGATTCTGAATAAAATAAGCTTGTACTAACAGAGAGAAAGATGTTTGCTTATATCTGTTATTTGATGTTGTATAGCGTTACACAGCAGGTTGGGTTCATTCAAATCAAAGCTTCATTTGAGGAAAAGGCAGAGGGAAGATTGAGAGAATGAAGAAAGGGAATGGGAGATAGATGAAGAAGGAAAGAAATAATTATATGAAGGAATGAAGGAGAGAGAGAGGAAAAGAGAAGGGAATGAGAGAAGGGAAAAGGAGAAGAAAAGAGAAGGGATGGTAAATGAGAGGAAGGGGAAAATAGAAGAGGTGAAGGGAGGATGAAATAAAAAGAAAAGGGAAGAAGAGATGAAAAGAGAATGGAAAGGAAATGAAGAGGAAAAGCAAGAAAAGAATAGAAGGAAAGGAAGAAAATGGGAGGGGAGAAGAGAAGAGGAGAAGAAAAGAAAAGGTAAGGGAAAGAAAAGAGAAAAGGTAAGAGGTGAAGGGAGAACAAAAGAAAAGGGGAAGGAAAGGAAGCTGAGATAGAAATAGGAGAAGAGAATTGAAGGGAGAGAAAAGAAAGAAAAGGGAGAAGAAGGAGAGAACTGAAGGAAAGATTAGGAGGAGAAGAAAAGAGAAGGGAAAGGAAAGGAATGGAAGGGGAGAAGGGAAGAGAAGGAAAGAAAAAATGAAGAGAAAATGAGAGAGAAAGGTTTAGAAGACAAGCAAAGGGAAGAAAGGAAGAGGAGCAGAAAAGAAAAAAAAAGGGATGGGAAGAGAGAGAGAGATGAAGTAAGATACAGAGACAAAGATGAAGGCAAGAGAGAGATGATGATGATGAACACAGATAGAGAATTGAAGAAGGCGCTAAGGAAATATAAATAAGGACAGAGACAAAGATAAATGCAGATAGATAGAGATATAGACATAAAGGGTGAGAGAGATAAGAAATGGGAAAAAGAGTTTAAAAGAGCAGAGAGGGAAAAGGTGGAAATGGTTGAGGGAGCGATATAATACATCAGGTAGAGATGAAAAGGAGATAAAGAGGAGAAAAATATATAAAGGAAATCAGGAAGAGATGAAGGAGAGATATGAAAAGAAATACAGAGGAAGAGATAGAGATAGAGTGGGAGCTGCAGGGAAATAAAGGGGGATAAGGGGGAGTTGGATAAGAATGAGGGGTAGAGATATAGCGAATGGGGAAAAAAATTGGAGATTTCGAATGTGGTCCCTGTACAACAGAACCTAGACTAGGGAAGGTAAAAACAGCAGAATGAGCAAACCGATCATTCTGCAGTGCTAGCGCTATTATATTGAGACATGGCAGCAGCTGCTACTTCTTTTACTGGGCCTGATTTATTAAAGCTCCTTAAGGCTGGAGAGGATACACTTCCATCAATGAAGCTGGGTGATCCTGCAATGAATTACCTAAAAGTCCTTTGCAATTTGTTAGAAAATGTTTTCAATCCTTGACCAGATCCATTCCAGGTTTTCTGGATCACCCAGGTTCACTGATGAAAGTGTATCCTCTCCAGTCTTGGAGCAGCTTTAAGAAATCAGGCCCATTGTATAGTAAAAGATTGGGGGAAAGACAAGATCCGTAGCTAACAAAAATCCTTTTTACTGCCCTGTTCTGTGTTGTGTGGAAGATGAATGATGATAGATAGCCATCATTCAGCAGGTAAAAGTGCCCCATGATATATATGTCATCTTTGTATTTATCAGTGTGTGTTGTGTGACATGGGATTGTTCTGTTGGCTGTCCGAACACACAAATAATATTGACAGACAAGCAAGGTTCCCCACTTTAGAAAAGGGATGGTATCATAAAGGGTGCAGGGACCAGCCTGCAAGATCACTATGCCCAATGGTTCATTGGTGCACCCAGAAAAATAGCACTGACTGGGACCTGAATAGGAGAATTATTTATATAAATATCTTGCTTCAACAGGATGGGTGGGCAAAATAAACATTTTACCCAGAGCCTCCCCTTCCATGCAGGTCCCTGTTCAGGCCCGGTTATGGGTTAGCAATGCTCTGTCCCTATCTCTCTTCTTCATACTGCTGCACGGGTATTTTAGTGGAAACAATGCACAGAAGCCACCGACACGAATGAGTTTACATTAATATATTTATACAACCACAAATATAAACACATTTTTGTGAAAACGACTTTCCACTCTCCGGACTAAAAAGGCGAATACATTTGTGCCCATGAGCTGACAGAGCTTTTTTTTTTTTACTCTCAGCCTGTGGAACTTTTGACGTTTCTATGAAAAGCGTTCCATTTCTCTTTCCAGTGAACACATCTGCAATTATAATGTGCTAAAAATAGCCCCGGGAAAGGGTTTATATAAAGAACTTCGGTGTGGCACTTTTCTTGAGAGCGTGACCTCTGTCCTGACAATGGGCGCTATGGCCTCCTTCGCCCCTCTAAGCCCCGTCTATCTATGGATAAGCTTCTGTGAGTGCGGAGGAAACTTGGGTTCATTCCTATTTATAGCCACAATGATATGGAGACTGCTTGCTGTGAGCAACAACTGGTAAACCCAGCGTGTCCATGATGGAAACTGCTACTAAGAAAATAATCATAAAGTGACTCATTCTGGCCAATGAATGTTAGAGATGAAGTTTAGTCTGCTTGTAATTTTCCTTTACTGGTTTCTCCTTCCCTCCTTTCATCAAATAATAGTAATGTAATTTTCAAATAAAACTTTTTTTTTCTTTTTTACATTTTAGCCAATGAGACATCAGTTGTCTCCTATCCAGGTCCCTAGTTACTGCTCTTTTCTGGGTGCAGGGGACCCCTGATCCAATGCCCTTACAGGTCGGTCCCCAGCACTCTTTATGATGCCACCCCGGTTATAAAGTAAGGCAAGGATCTGTGTTAATGAGTGGGAACCTTGCTTGTGTGTCTCTGCACTGCATTTGCCATAGAGAAAGACAACGGCAGGTAAAGGGGGCCAGCAGCCCTATTAACCCCGTACATAGCTTAGGTAACCCCAATGGCCACTTATAATTATTTTGCTAAAGCAGGTCTCGGCTCCACCCGGGATTACAGGAACAGAATTCAGTGTGGAATCACCTAGATTCAATGGTCAGCTGATGGAGGATAGTAAGAAACCAAGCACAGGGAAGACATTTGGCAGGAATAGTAACAATCAAGGCAGGGGTAGGACAGGCTGTCAGCTCCGCTCCCCTAATTGATCCTCCAGGTCCCGAAAAATCCGAATTTGATGTCCGAATTCACAAGGCCGTACGCGCTTACGAGTTCGTTAAACGAGACAGGTCCAAATTGCAGCGAGATCAAATTTACAAATCTCGCTTGCTCATCCCTAACCCTTACTTCTTACCCACCATTCCATATCCCCTTCCTATTGTGTGATACTTCCCCCACCTCCTAGATTGTAAGCTCTTCAGGGCAGGCTCCTCTCCTCCTCCTCCTGGGTCACTGTCTGTATCTGTCTGTCATTTGCACCCCCGATTTAATGTACAGCGCTGCATAATATGTTGGCCCTATAATAATACTGTTTATTATTATTATTGTTAATATAATATTAAAATATACTACGTATCTAAAAATAAAAAAATAAAAAATATAGGTTCTTTATTCATATCAATATAATACAAACCTAGAGTAAATTGTTTAATTTTTTAATCAATAAGGCACTAAAACTCGCTGATGTATTATAAATGTTTTCACAATTTTCTGGAAAATAGTTTTGTTTTGCGCTGCTCAATTTTTCAAAAACTTTCTGAGAGATTTTAACAAAGATATAAAAAATTAAATTCAATATAACTAAAGGCGGAAACGTTTCATGATAAATGATATTTTACAAAAGGCAAGAATCCATTTTTGTTTGCCGTTTTGCCATTCGTTTCTTTGACACAGCCATTTCCAATGACAAAACTTTTATAAATTATAGAAGTAATATATTTATCACTGATAGCAATCTTTAGAAATAGTTTTCTGATTCTCATTTATTGATTATGGAATAGCTATGACAATCTGTAAGCATCTTTGGTTTTTCGCATTGTATGCGAGCGCCATACGGATGACACATCGCCCTCAGAGCGGGAGACGATGGGGAGAATCTGTCTCTAATTTTCTTTCCTAACGTTTTCTAGAAACCAGTTCAAAGAAGAAGAAAAAAATGTCTGGTGTCACAGTTTCTGTCTACCAATTAAATGTTCTCATTAACATCAGTGCAAAATTTAGCAGATAGGTTTGGCAGCAACTCAAGAATTATCCAGTAGCTACAAAAAACAATCTTAAAGCGTTCTATAGAAATGTGTGAACTGGAATGGGGAAGATCAGCATTTTCTCCCCGCAGGTATGGTATAGCTATGTGAATGCGCTGGTAGTTTGCTAATACCCAATCACCTACAGGGAGTCCCTGGGTTACATACGAGACAGGGACTGTAGGTTTGTTCTTAAGTTGAATTTGTATGTAAGTCGGAATAGGGACATTAATTTAATAAATGCATTAGGACAGATGTTTGTCTCAATATATCATTAGACAACATGGTGTCAGTTACTGTATAAAATCCTCACAAACATTAACTTCTGGAGCAAGCTGTGCTTTGATATGCAAAAATAAACAGCTGCAGAGTTTGTCTTGGTCATTAAAGAGTTACAAGATGTTACAGATTAGCTCAGCTCTTAAGATCA
Source organism: Pyxicephalus adspersus (assembly GCF_032062135.1). Taxonomy (NCBI): domain Eukaryota; kingdom Metazoa; phylum Chordata; class Amphibia; order Anura; family Pyxicephalidae; genus Pyxicephalus; species Pyxicephalus adspersus. The sequence continues at coordinate 143,069,544 of NC_092862.1, forward strand.
CCCACAACCTCAGCTGTGTTTAGCAAAAGATTTCTTCTGCAAGTCATGCAAACTGCCCTCCTCCTCCATTAAGCCTCTGTCCTGCACACAAGCAAGCAGGGAATCCCCCGTTCGTATCTAGGAGTTCACCATATATCGGATGTCCTTAACTCGAGGACTACCTGAACAAGGTAATCTTAAAAAAAATAAATTCGTTTTTTAAAGATGATTGGATGGTTGAAGCCAACCGAGCTTCATCTTATCTCATTTACTAATTTCCTCATTTCCATTTACTTGAAAAGAGATAATTCACTTTGCTTTATGAACAGCTTATAGTCCTTTAGTAATAGACTCATGCCTTATAGTACTACAGAAGTTTGTGTTTGCACAAGGAAAGTCTCTGATATGCTCATACACTAAAACAATGCACTCACCATGAAGCTGATAACTATTTTCAACACTTAAGAACAGTTGACTGCAAATAGGCAGTGTGCTCCCTCTTGTGGTTATTCTAGGAGTTGCTGTTTTTTGGATAATAAAACCATAAAAGAATGGTTTGTAAAAAAAATGCCAGAGAAATGAAAAACTGGTATACTTGTTAAATAATTTATATTTATCTCTATCCATAACTAAACATAGCTCTTCTATACAGCACAGCTGCGTTTGGCATGGAAATACCTTTTGCTTTCTACAGAAGTTATGCAAAACTTAGAGGTCTTGTCCCTCTCCCTGCCTGTGAATTAACAGTAAACGAGAGCAGACAATTTCTCCATCACTCTACAACCTCCTCCTATCAGCAAGGTCTTATTAGCCAGTTAACTGATTGGCTACTTGTGTTGCTTTACCCTCGCCCATTATGAGCTCTGATGTACAGGAGCTGCAAAGAGCTAATGGCAAAAAGTCAAATTCAGTTACTTGCATTAAACAGATACATTTACTGAAGTACTATTAAATAGAGATCTTGTGTCTTTTAAATCAATTTAAGTGACCCCAATGAGCTATATGTAAGGGTGACATTCTTCCCAATGGCCAGCACTGACCACCACACTAATATACTGTGATCTGTGGATATAATCATTATAGGAGTTCCCTGAAGACCTGAAAGTTATTTCAAGGGTTCCTCCATGTTCAAAAGTTTGAGAAAGTCTGCCATAGAGAATGAATGGGGTGGCACTGAGTAGTACAGTAGCTCTAGCTTTTCAATGTGCAGACATTGTGAGTAATCATGCGGCTGGTATGGAGGAAAATGAGGGAACCCCTCCAGCAGAACTTCCCTCTGCACCCCCAGACCTATGCAAGGTTTAGTTCACACGTAGAGTTTAATGACCGCAGGTTACAAGGTCGGACATGTTTCAGAGCACAGCACTGTGAAATGTAATCTTGTGGAACACATTTTTTTGCATTCAGGAAAATCTTTACTTTGTGATAAAACATCAGATCACTTTCCAAATGAAACAAAAATCTGTCATCTTGAAACTTCAATTGAAAGTTTGATATATCATACCTAAACAGGGAGCAACCTTTTCCTTCCAGCCATCGTATTTCCTCTCATTTCTTTATTCCGTCCACGCTATATATTTAAAAGGTGCAGAATGTGCCAACAGATATGGAAACAAATGTCATGGTATGGACACATCTATGTTAACCACTTCAGCTACCCCATGTCTTTACCGAGAATGAACCAAAACAACTCACACCTCTCTGCTGTACTTTATGTTCAGCATTATTACTAAACAGGATTTATATAGCACCAACATATTATGCAGCGCTGTACATTATATAGGGGTTGCCAATGATGGACAAATACAGACAGTGACACAGGAGGAGGAGAACACCCTGTCCCAAAGAGCTTACAATCTAGGAGGTGGGGGATCTTTCTAATCTTTGGCTTCATTTCAGGCTTCTCTTCCTTTATGTTCACCTGGTAATCCTGCCAGTTTTTTGCTTCTTGTTCTAGGGTGACAACGCTCATTCGTTGTGCTGTGCCTGTAGAGGAGCAGTGTTGTCACCATGGGACAGAAATACAATGGGTTGTAACAGAATGAAAAATGCATCATTGTAATTATCTTTTCCTGACAGCTGCAGCAAATATTTTATATTATAATGGCTGTGACACTGATTGATGTCTTGACATTAAACTGTGGGTTTCCTGACACTGGTTTACCCAGTTGGGGATTGGGAGGTGACGTTGGATGGCGGATGCTACAAATGCATTAGGTAGGTTTCCTACCTATGACAAAATGCAAGGGAAATCCCAGGAAGCAACCCCAGGAAGAAAATAAAAATGTGGCATTTAGAGTTTTTTCTTCCTGGGGTTGCCTAAGATTTGTCATCCCTCCTCTCTTTGCTCTATTATATTGTGTAAAGATTTTGTTTGTGACTCAAGCTTTTTGATAAAAAAATCATACTTACCCACAGTAATTGGACATACCTGTACCAACCATCAATATAAATGCCATCCATATCTACCTGGAAGAGCAGCTCTACCTGTGCAAGGTGAGCTCCCAGGAATTTGGGTCTTTATCTCCTGCTCCAATATAAGGTTTATTAGGGCAAGTCTCTATTTCCTATTTTATGTGATACGAATCTTTGTATCAATTTAAATTATTATATCCACTTGTCAAATTCTATTCTATGCACCAATTTACACTGTGATTTTCCCCTGAGGAAGCAGGTCCATCCTGCGAAACGTGTCAGGACACAAAGAAAATCACCATCCAATGTTTTAGGTACTCAATACTGATGTTTGAATGTGCATGAGTTACAACTTATTCATATATTTTTACATAACACGTGTTGGGAAGTAGAATGTTTTAGGTATATGTTTGAAATAAAGTGTTATTGATACTTTTAATCATGCTGTGATGTAATTATACCACCCAACTCCCTACTTTTTGGGGTAAGCTTAATTTACCCAATCCTACTTTTTTCAATTTAGGTTTCTTACGTATACTTAAGCCTCCAGTATTTGTATATTTTATGTAGAACACCCAACTTTTTTTTTAGGATCCTTAAAAGTTCTTTTCTGGGGACTGAAACTGAGGCTTTGTAGAGTTTTGGGGGGTGAGGGAGAATAATGCCCCCAGCCATAAACCCACATCTAATCTGTTAGCCAGGTGTCACTAAGAAGCCAGCTGTGCACAAATGTGATCTGAATTATTCTCAGAGCTCACTTAGTAATTAAGAATTTAAATTCTAAATTACCAATTTTAGAATCAGTACACAAGAATGGCTGAAATGGAAAGTTAGCAAAATCCAAACTACGGGCACAGTTTGTCTGGAATTCCAGATTAAGACATTTGGATAAATATTAGCCATATTATAAACCAATTCAGCATATATTATATATATATATATATATATATATATATATATATATATGTTATATATATTATATATTGTATATAAAATAGTTATAGTCACTGCATAAAGATAAAAAATGACCACAGACAGCACACTCTCTCCATATCACAAGTGAACATTCTGTTTTCTGTATGTTGTCTCTAAGATATTTTGTTATTGACATGAAAGCAGCAAGTTTTCATGAAAGATGAGGAAGTGATAGGAATCAATGGGAGTTTTTTTTCACACAGGAATTGTTACATTATAACACCTATTATCATCCAGTGTAACATTTGCTCCTTCGATGGGATTTTATCCCCTCTGCAAGCAAGCTGACCTCAATTCAGCTGCACAAACACCACTTGGAACATTTTTTAGCGGCTCTGCGTTATTTCCTATGTCCAGTGATGTCACCGCTGCGGACAGTTACAAAACACTTTTCTTGTATAGTCAATTAGGGTTCTTTTTTACTCTGGTGGCTATTGATATTGGTGAGAAAATGAAAAGAAATTCTGATAAATAATATATGGTCTCCTATTAAACAATCTGCAGAATTTAATTATCTGTACAACTGTAACAATACAATAAGTCTCCAATCTTCTCCCTCCCTGTCCCCTTCTTCTCTCTCCTCAATTCTGTCCCTCTTTCCATGCTCTTCCCTTTCTCTCCTCTTCCCTCTCACTCTCCACAAATGATCTCCTTTATTTCTCTGCCTCTTCATCAATGTTTCAATTATCTTTCTTCACCTTCTCCCCTCTTCTTCATCTATTTCCCCTTGCCCTCTCTCTCTCTGTCTCTCTCTCTCTCTCTCTCTCTGTCTCTCTCTCTCTCTCTCTCTCTCTCTCTTCTCTCCTCCCCCTCTCTTCTTCTATTTTCTCTCTATTTCTCTTCCCTAACCCACTCCCCCACCACTCTCTTTTCTCCTCTCATCATTTTTCCATTCTCTTTCTTTTCCTCTCCATGTGTCATTTACTTTTTTGTCTTTTTTCTCTCCATTTGCTCTCTCCTCTTTTCCCTCGCCCCCTCTCTATCTCATTTCCTTTCTCCTGTTCCTCACTGTCTCTCTCTCCTCTCAACCTTTCATTCTTTCTCTCTTCCCTCCCTCTCTTTCTCCCCTCGTCTTCATCTATTTCCCCCTCCCTCTCTCCTTTATACCCCTCTCCCTCTTTTCCTCTCTTCTATGTCTGTAAATTCAACATTTTTTACTTCTCTACTTCTCCTTCAATCCCTCTCACTCTTCCCCATTCTTCCCTCTTCCCTTCTACTACTCCCCCCCTCTTTGCTCCTCTCACCACCTTTCCATTCTTTCCCTCTTTCCCTTCTTTTTCTCAATTGCTTTCTCTACCTTATTTCTCTCTATTTGCTCTCTCCTCTCACATTCTCTCCCCTTCCTCTCTATTTACTCTCCCTCCTCTCCTCTCTCTCTCTCTCACCCCGATCCCCTTCTCTGCCCTCCATTTCTCTCTTCCCTCACCCACTCTCCTACCATTCCCAATCTCTTTCTGCCCCTCAGTCTCTTTATACTCTCACTGTTTTTATCTTCACTCTCTCTGTCTTCTTTCTCCCCATTTGCTCTCGCCCCTCTCCCCTTCCTCTCTATCTATCCTCCTTCCCTCCCTCTCTTCCCTTTCTCTCCCTCACCCCTATTCCCTTCTTTCCTACCACTCCTTCTCTCTTTTCACCCTCTTTCCATTCTGCCTCTTTCTTACATTCACCCTCCCTGTCTTCTTTCTCTCTATTTGCCCTCTCCACTCCCCACCACAATCAATCTGCCACCTTCCCCTCTACTCTTTCTCCTTCCCGTTCTCTCTGCTTGCCCTCTCTCTCTTTCATTGTGTGTCAGCACCAAAAGCTGTTATTGGCAGGGTGAGCTGGGCAGCACAAGCTTGCTGGCCTAGGGGAGCAAAAAGTATAACTCTGGCCCTGACTACATGTGGATGAAAAAAAATGATTTTGTGGATTTGTGGCTATCAATATTGTCACTGCTGATTCACAAACGTGTAACGTATAAATCAGTGCTTGGTACTAGGCAATCATTTTTTTGGGACCATGATTGGATGTGGAAAAATCAGACATGCTGTTAAGTATAAACTGTAAGTACACAGGACTAATCAAATCCAATTGGAATTCCAGTTACTTTCAACCTTAGAAACACAATTGGAAGGATAGGAACATGTGTGGGTCATGCTTTGGAATTTCAGAATGGCCACAATGGTCACAAGAGCATTCGGAGAAGGGCAATCCAACATCAAATCTAGAACTTTCCAATTCCAGTGCTCAGAAACAGAATGTGGGGAGTTTGGGCAGCATAGCTAAACCCATATTTATTGGCAACACCAAGGATAAAAGTGATGGTGCCAAAGCTTGAACTTTGAAATACAATTCAGCAAAGGTACATAAAAATCTGTAATTTATCATTAGAGATCTCTAAGAAACAGAAACATTTATATTCAACAAAAACATTCTGCAGGAAGTTACGAAGTAATGAATAATTTCCTGCATAGTTTGGTCTCTGCTGTTTTCCACTTCAATGTGTTTTTCATCTGATCCTTGTTGGTTGCTCCCAGTTTAATGTTTTGCCAAACACAAAAGAAGCTTCTGGTGGTTGCGCTGTGATTCATAGTCTATAATTTAACTTTATATATTTCCAAGAGACTTTTGTAGACTGAAGAACGTTCCAAACTTTCAAGTCCCATCGTCAGATTTTCCTTTGTAATGTTGGCATTTTCCTGTCTCCCTGTGAATACAGAACTTAGATCCAACCCAGCCCATCCAAAATATGGCTCTAGTTTTCTGCTAGGAACACGGCTGAATATTAATGCATCAGCTGAGCTTAGGGGACATTACTGTAGAGGTGTTAATGTTCAAAGAGGGTGTCAAATATTGAAATAATCAGAATATCACATCTTTAAAACAGATTTTAGCGGTATGGGGTGAAGTATTTAATAAAATACAGCTCCATTAAATTTTTGACTTTGGAAATAGTTTTCACTAAAATTGAACAAAAGATTTGTAACAGTATCTGATGGAGAATTGGGAGGAAAGTTGCCAAAAGGGTTCTTGTTTTACTTACTTTTACCCAATATTGCAATAACATTTGTAGTCCCAAAGCATTGACAGATTGGTATTTAGTAGTCCATAAAACATAATTCACTAACACGATCAAGGAATATTTACGTTGTAAGGTAGGTGGTCTTAAATCGCATGGTTGTCTTAAATACCCCTTTACACCTGATAGCAGTTTTTACATTTAAACAAAACATTTGCCAAACGCTTTCCTTTGTAGTTGAGTGTGATTATGGTTCACTAAGCTGCAAGGGTTTATGGGCCATGTCCTGTCCTCGAGCAACACCTGAAACTGCAATGCAACTGGAACACAACCATGTTTCACTACAGCTCACTACAGTTGAAACTTGTTCTCATTTATGTCAATGGAAGAAGTTGAAAACTTACGGGCAGCCAGAAGCTACATGTCACCTTCAGAAACCGCACCACAAACAACTGCAACCCCATACCATGAAATGGCTCCTAACTGCTCATACTTGGTTAAATGCAGTAATTGGAGCATGGTGGAGCATGTGGTAAACCTCGGTGGTTTATTACAGGTCTAAAGTTGGAGGCTGCATAGATATACTGGACATGGTGGGCTCAGAATAATAATTCCCGAACTGGGGAGTCTTGGAAGGAATACATACTTGCACTGCAGGTGCCCAAATAATAAAAGGGAACATTTGTGGTGTGTACTAAAAGTTCCTGAGTAATTTGTTGGGGGGGTGGGGTGTCTTAAAGTCATGATACACTGGTGCTTAGGATACAAGAACAATGGAACCTTGGGACATCACAAACTCACCAAATATCACCTGTGGGCCACAAACAATAACACAAGCTGCAATATCTAAAGCTAGTAAAGTACTTTCTTGTAATAAAAGAGGAATAGACTGCAGAGATGGAGACATAATCCTGTACAAAGCATTGGTCAGACCACATATTGAATATGCAGTCCAGGTTTGGGCCCCAGTCCACAAAAGGGACATTGTGGAATCGGCGAGAGTGCAGAGAAGGGCAACTAAACTAATAAAAGGAATGGAGGAGCTCAGCTATGAGGAGAGATTGGCTGAACTGAATCTATTCTCCCTTGAGAAGAGACGTATAAGGGGGGATATGATCACCCTGTATAAATATATAAATGACCCTATAGAGAACTCTCTTCCCCATTATTCACTTTGAGATCATTACAAAGCACAAGGGGGCGCTCTTTGTGTCTGGAGGAAAAGAAGTTTAAGCTCCGAATAAGGAAGGGATTCTTCACTGTAAGGTCTGTGAAAATGTGGACTCGGCTACCTCAGGATGTAGTTTCAGCAAGTTCTATAGATTGCTTTAAGACAAAGCTGGATGACTTCTAGAAGCACAGAATATAACTGGGTAATAAGGCTTTAAAGTAAAAATAACAGAGACTGCTGATCCAGGGAACATAAGATTGTCTCATGGAACCAGGAAGTCATTTTTTTCCCTATTGAATCAAATTGTATCAAAGTTTTTTGCCTTCCTTTGGACCAACTATGTCTTATAGGGTTTTATATCTGGGATATGTTTATTTCCCTAGTGTTTGAACTTAATAGACTTTTTGTCCTTTTTCAACCTGACCTACTATATAACTATGTAAATGTAAGGCCCTGGTTCAGCCCCAGTGCTTTCCAGACCGTAGTCCTCAAATCTAACGCTGCATTCTTCACCTATAGGAAGCCTTCAGTAAGCCTCAGGCGGCTAGATGTGCTGTCCTAGCACACGGTTGCCCCCAGGACTTGCACAAGGAATGGCACAAGGAAAGGCATCTGTGCACAAGGAATGGCATCTGTGCACAAGGAATGGCATCTGTGCACAAGGAATGGCATCTGTGCACAAGGAATGGCATCTGGAGAAGGTCTAACAGAGGATCAGGAGTCCACAGATAATGTAGTACAGTGAAGTCAAGCAGGAGCAGGTCCAGAATACAATGTCAGAGGTTTACACAGGTAATCAGTACACCAGACAAGGTATTTAAGGATAAAGACAAAGCAGAGCCGGGGTCACAGGCCACACACCAGCAGCAGGTCAGCCCAGCCTAACGCTACAACAGGCAGCTGGCGACTGGGAACAGAAAGGCCATAAAGTCCCAGCAGCCCATGGCAGGGCAGGATGAAGCCAAAGACTTATCTGCGCCTAAAACCCCCTTCAGCTGTGCAAGGCTCAGAGTGCCGGGGATGCAGAGAAATACATCTTAGGCTGCACTGCTAAAGGGAAGCAGGGGATGCTGATATTTCCTTGTTCTCCTTGCTGCTACAATTAACATTGCTGTAGAGTATGAATGGGGTGTGATACTGCAGTGGTGCACAGCTCCGGATCCCCAACAAGACAAGCGTCTCCTAACAATTCTACTGGCTATTGGTCAGCATTTATTAATGTACTCTGTTTCCTAAGCCCTGATAAAGGGGGACTTATGAGTCCCCGAAATAAGTTGAATGCTGTTTTTGCTGTGTTTTTTGTGGCAAATATAATATAAAATATTTTAGAGATAGAATATTTAGGCAAATGTGGCACTTTCTTTTTTCAAACAATTATATTTCTATCCACATTCATGTCACATAAGGTTGACAGCTGTCCTGAACCTCTCAAATCATAATGATTATATGCTGGTTTATTTAATCCTTGGAAATCTTTAATATGAAAAGAAGGCACAATTAAACAATTACAGCTTGTGTTCATTAAGGTACAAATGTAATTATGACATAATTAAGAAACTTTGATCTAGTGGAGAAAAAAAGGAGATAATTATACACTTAAGTTGAATGAGAATATAAAGATCCTTGTGGTTATAACGCACCGAGACGACTCTTCACAAATTAGTAGAGGATGAGGCTCTCCCCTGACATATGCCTTTTATTTACAGAACATTATGTCAGAAGATTTTCTATACTAATCTCCTTTCATCAACTTGAAACATGGGAACAGGAAATCCAGCACAACCATAGCGAGAAAATGTCAGATCCCAAAATAATGGCTTTAAACAGCATTCGAAAATCCCACCGCTGAAAATATTGGCTAGGAATTCTTGCAAAGAATTTTATCTTTAATAAAGCAAAAAATAAATCCCAGCTACTGAGATATGATTCATATTTGATCTTGAAACAATAAATAAGATATATTTAGAAAAACGAGGACGGGCTTTACGCCTGAGAAAACAACAACCCCGCATTGTGCGGACGCCGGGTTATTTTTTTATGGACTTATTACAAAGCGAGTTAAATAAACATCATTGGATTCCACACCGAGATAAGAGGAATGAAGTGCAACAGATAATGCAGCCATTGGATTTGTGGATATGGCTTCCAGAACTACCATGAGCTCACAAAAATGATTTTATAATTATATTTATATAATGCTGTGCAAAAGTTTTAGGCAGGTGTGCTGTAAAGTAAGCATGCTTTCAGAAATATACATTCTAATTGTTTATTCTGAGCAATTTACAAAATGCAAAGTGAGCTAACAGAAGAAGAACCAGAGTCAAATCAATATTTGGTGTGATCACACTTTGCATCATCTCTCTAGGTACACTTGCACAATTCAGGGATTTTCTAGGATTATAATCTATAATTATAAAATAATTTGTCATTGCCATATGTAGGTTGTCATTCTAGAACCAAAACAGCTGTGTCGGAGGCTTAAAACTGGGTGAGGAATAGCCAAACTCTGCTACCAAGGTGAGGTTGTCACCGGTCATACACCACGGCAAGACTAAGCACAGCAACCAGACACAAGGTGAGTTCTTCATCAGCAAAGTCTCTCCCAGGCGAAGATTTAAAATCAGTTGTTCAAGCTTTTTTGAAAAAGCACAAAGAAATGGCAACGTTGAGGACTGTAGACGTCATGGTTGGCGAAGGAAACTTAATGCAGGAGATAAGAGACGTATCATGCTTACTTCTCCAAATCAGAAGATGTCCACCAGAACCATCAGCCTAAAACTGGCAGAAACATAGGGGATCCAGGTACACCTATCTACTGTCTGAAGGAGTCTGGTTAGAAGAGGTCTTCATGGAAGAATTGTGGCCAAAATATCGTACGGTCAACTGACATCAAGGTCAAGCAATTTAATTAGGCTTGAAAACATAAGAACTGGGGTGCAGAAAATTGGCAACAGGTGCTCTTGATTGATAAGTCAAAATCTGAAATATTTGGCTGTAGCAGAAAGTAGTTTGTTTGGCAACAGTGAAGCATGGTGCAGGTTCCTTGCAAGTTTTGGACTGCATTTCTGCAAATGGGGGTTTGGTCTGGATCAATGATGTCCTCTGTGCTGAGAAATACAAGCAGATATTTATCCAACATGCCATCAGGTAGATATCTGACTGTCCCCAGATTGTATTATTCTGCTGCAGGACAATGATCTCAAACATACAGCCAATGTCATTAGGAACTATTTTCAGTATAAAGAAGAACAAGGAGTCCTGAAAGTGATGGTTTGACCTGTACGGAGCTCTGATCACAACATCATGGAGTATCTGGGATGACATGAAGAAACATAAGGATTTGAGAAGATCTGAGGTTAGTTCTCCAAGATGTTAGGAACAACCTAGCTGCCGAGTTCCTTCAAAGACTGTGAAGGCATAGAGTGGTTACTCCAAATATTCATTGGATTAAGTTTTTCCTTTTGTTCATTCCCTTTTGCATTGGGATCCTGAAGTTTCCTTGGTAAAAGAACAACCTAAATTCCTTTAGTAAATGAGCCCCAATATGAGACGTTCATTGAAAGGTTTAATAACGTATAGAAAATCAGATGTATGAGCAATAAGTGTGTCAGCTGTGTGTGCAATGCCCTTTCTCCCAATCCCCGTCCTTGGTGTCACCAAGATTGGAGGAGCAGAGGAAGCGTTGACCGGTGCTGTGTGGTCTCCTAGCTGAGAATATTATACCGGACCTGATACCGGCGGGTGTAGACTGAGAAGTTGGACCCAACAGTTCAGAAACTCTGCCAGACAATAAACAGAAATATCCACAGCATTACAAATGCGCTAAACATTCATTTTTTTAATGCAAAAGTGCTCCAGGCAAAAAGCCAAACACACAGCTGAAATGCTCGATGTGAACTCTCTTACCTGCCAAAATATTTGTTATTCTGTTCAGCCAATTTTTTTCATTCAGACATCCCTGCCAGACAACACAGCCAGGTGGACAGGTGGGTGACCTCACATTCCTCCAGTGTCATTAGGCCATGCAGTGAGGTCATAGAGATGCGTGCTTGCTGTTTACTGGATGGTGAATAGGCACCTACCCTCAAAATCACAAAATTATACCTGAATGGGTGCTTGTACTAGTAAAGTACTGTACTTCTAAAGTTTGTTAGTAAACCAAAATGTTAAGGATATAGAAATGAGTACAAAGCTGCATTAACTTGTGTTTTTTATGTTGTACCTGCACCGCTTATGGAGGGGGGGAACAGTTCAAATTTCTGTGCTTGTGACCCCATTAAGGGGATTTGTCCTACCTACCTGTCCATATGACACCAGGACTCAATTTCATCCAATTTATCATATCAATGCTGCTGACCTCATCCAGCCTCCTGCAGCCACCTTGTCTCTTCCATGTCTTTCTTCCAGGACCTGCTGGATATTACTTCTATGAACCAGATTCTTGATGGTGACAATAGTGAACGATGCCTGGGCAATGCGTGTCTCTACCACCAAGCTTGTGGCAAGGTGGCATTTGGGAGCTGCCACCCCATAAGAGTATGTGCCTGATTTATTAAAGCACTCCAAGAATGGAGACAATAGACCAGGGGTCAGTAAACTTTTTTGGCTACTAGGCTATTTTAGGAGGTCAAGAAGGGACATTAGCCTGGACTCTTTCTCTTGCTAATGGCCCCACCCCCCACCAGGAACGCCCCTGAAGGGAAATCCCTCTCATCCGCAATGCAAACACAAAAAAGGGAATGTCCCCTTACCCCGCCGGCTGCAGTAAATAGGGAAGGGAGGCATAACAAGGAGGTCTCCAGAGCCGCGTGTTGCCGATCCCTGCCGGCTGGGCTTAGGCCGATCAACCAGGGGGGCGTTGGGCCAGAATGGACTACTGGCTGGGCTGTATCTGGCCTAAAGGCAGGAGTTTGCTGACCCCTGCAATAGACTATCATGGAAAAACCTGGGTGATCCAGTAAACTTGGAAAATATTTCTTAAAAATAAATTGCTGTTATTTGGAAAATGTTTTCAATCTTGGAGTAGATCCATTCCAAGTTTGTTGGATCACCCAGGTTCTTCCATGATAGTCTATCTTCTCCAGTCTTGGAGAGCTTTAATTAATCAGGCCCAATGTGTCTGATCAATCTGTCAATCACAATTTTCATCCCAAGGAAGAAATTCTAGTTGCCCAAGAAAAGGTGTCCCCATTGGAAAATTCCTCTTATTGACAAGATATACAACAGAAGGGCCTGGAGTAGAGCAAAATTTAGGTGATGGGCCATTCTTGAGTAGAAAGGGTACTAGGCAGTTGGAAAGTTAGAGGAAAAATAGAGAAGGTGCCCTTAAATTTGGTTATAGAGTGGAAAGGTTTTCTGAGTGCCTCTATGGAGAAGAAAAGGGCACTTGTTGGCCAATGGCAGATCTGGCAGATCATTTGTGGTTCAAAGTTTTTGAACACTTTAATTTGTGTTAAAAAAGTGGGTGGGGACCCATCTATGGTATGGTCTGGTTCAATTATAATAATGTGGAATCCAACATATTATATTTCGATAATATGAAATGTATTAATCACATTGTTCTATACAACTGTGGAGCTGAAGAAGGGGTAATACTGGTACCCCAAGATTATGTTGGCTTGGCTGAAAAAAAGTTTTTCAGGACCAGAGAACAACACTTCATTGGCTTTTTTTTCCAATGACCATTTGGACGTTCAATTGAGCTGCAAACCATGAGAACCACCTGCAGGTTCGGCTTGCCCCCATGGTCAGTTCTGGACTTTCAGAACCTCAATAGGTAATAAGAAACCTGGAACACAGAGATAAAAAATGCTTGGTGGGCTTTAAGAAAACAAAGATAAAGAAATTGGGGAACAAAATTTTGGAATTAATAATATTGGAATTAAGGGAACTACCCTTAGAAATAAGATAAAGTCCAAATCAAGGATTTGTAGAGCCATCACAATATGTAGGTGAAAGTTCTCACACTGCCCAGACAGACAGATGGACACAAGTTTATGTAACTGTCTATTGTTCTTGCTGCCATTACAGGCATTCATCCAGGATGGAACTGGGTGTGGATGTGAATGTGCGTAAGGCGAGTCACGAGTCAGTCTGTCCACAGACGAGAGTCAGGCTGGGCTTAGGTAACGACTGGATGGAATTCAGCAACATTTCTTTTACCACAAAATTATTGATCACTAGAATGTGATCACATTGAAAAGCATTTCATTTTGCTCACTGAATTCTATATTTCCAAAAGGTGTATATGTGTGGTTATAACAAATTTCAATGCATTTTCCAAAAACAAAAAGCCACTTTTGGCCATTTGCTTGTTGCTTTAAGATTTGCAACATGGCCACAGCTGCATGCAAATCTAGTTACCTTTAGTGCAGTTTGCTGCTCCTGTGTGCTCCTTGAGAAGAGACGTATAAGGGGGGATATGATCACCCTGTATAAATATATAAATGGTCCATATAGAGAACTTTCTTCCCAACTATTCACTGTAATATCATTACAAAGAACAAGGGGGTGCTCTTTGTGTCTGGAGGAAAAGAAGTTTAAGCCCAGGGTAAGAAAGGGATTCTTCACTAAGTATGAGTGAGCGAAATTTGTAATTTTGATCTTGCGTTAAGTCGGGCCTTTCTTACTTACAGAACATGTAAGCGAGAACAGCTTTGTGATTGGCCGCAAGGTCATGTTCTCGCCGAATTTAGAGTTCATCTGAGTTCGCCTGAGTCATAGCTGATTGGAGGGACCCACGTGCCTCCAATTAGCTGTGACCGCAGGTTTCCACAGTCACTGGGCTGTAACAAAAATTACGTAGACCCATCGGAAGTTCAGGGAAATTTTCCCGAGACTGTCAGGCATTCTCGCTCATCCCTATTTTTCACCGTAAGGTCTGTGAAAATGTGGAATCGGCTCCTTCAGGAAGTAGTTTCAACAAGTTCTATAGATTGATAAAAAAAAAAACCTGAATGATTTCTAGAAGCACAGAATATAACTGAGAATTAAGGATTTAAAGATAACAGACTGTTAATCCAGGGAACATCCGATTGCCTCATGGAATCAGGAAGGATTAGTTTTCCCCTGTTGGAGCAAATTGTACCCGGGGCTCTTTGCCTTCCTCTGGACCAACTATGTCTTATAGGGTTTTATATCTGGGATATGTTTATTTCCCTAGTGGTTGTACTTGATGGGCTTATGCATTTTTTCGAACTAACCCCAGCCAGCTTTATCTAACCCCTTCCTACCCAACCTGACTGTCCCTGGTACACTCCATTTATTTATTGGATATCAGTCCTATCCATGCACAATGCCCATTCTGTTCTATCAGGAGGGCAAAGGTGAGGACGAGTGAGCGGCACCCTCCTATGCTCGCCTCCTTTGTACCCATTGGTCATTCATGGATCCGTCAGGATTGCCATCTGATGTACAAAGTCTGATGAAATTGTCTGATGAGTGTCCATAACCTTACTTATGGTAAATCCTTGCTGTCCATGACGTTGCACACTTGGTAAGGACTCAATGTTACACTTGAGATATTGGCTGATCACTATAGATGGCTTCACCAATAAGCCGTCTTTCTTTTCCACCTCTTATAATATTATAACATTTTATCTTAAACATTCACATAAATTGGTGTAAAATCTTGGCAGATGAATCTTGTTCTATGTTCTATGTTGTATGTATGTATATTCCCAGAGCATTGGTCCGACAGACGCTCTTGGAAGCCTCCAGCATGCATGGGAAACTGTTGTTGTCCAGTGATCCATCAGATATTTCTACCCCCAGTGCTGAAATTCCTAATTTTCAACAATAATAATATCCCAGGAGGCTGCAGGCTGCTTTTTGTGCACATGCCTGAAATTGTGCATTGCATCTCGGGGAACCCTAATCAAATTGGAATAATTAATAGCATAATCTCACCAAGACACTGCAAAATTTGCTGCATGCTCTGAAAACTGAAAACTTAAAAAAAAAAAAAAAAATCCACTTACCTTCAATCCCGCAGGGCAGTCTGATCGCTCCGGGGATGTCCTGCATCGGGTCCCACGTCTTCACGTCATCTGTTCCATGGCCTGCGCTGCGGGCCCCTCCGTCTTCATCTCTTCTTCCATGTTCTTCATCATTCATAGGTTGGAAAAAAAACTTGCAGATCTCACTGCGCATGTGTGAGATCGGCATTTTTTTTTTGCACGAAAAGGTTACTTTGGATGCTCGAGCATGCGCAGAAGGAACATCCAAGAGCCTCCCCGGATGCGTGACGTAGGTATCATGAGAGGCTTTGCGCTCCCATTCATTCTCGATCGCCTAGGCGGCTGAGAATTAGGGGCAGTGCTGCACCTTTTTTTTTTTAAAAGATGTTGCATTTTAAAAAAAAAAAAACAGAATTTTTACCTATATAAAATGGTTGTCTACCCTTTTATGTAAAGTGAAATTTCTGAATTTAGGTACGCTTTAAAGGAGTTTCTATTTCCCCTTTAGTGTAACCTTGGCTAGACAATCAAAGCACACAATAAAAATGTCAATCCCCATTTATTAAATCTCAAGTTGTAACATTAGAAATCAGATTTTTAATAGAGAATAAAAAAGTGGCATCCAATCCCCTATAGTTCCTAAAAAAACCTAAAAAAATTGCAGCAAAATGCTAATTCCCCAATTTTCAGCTGTCCGCTGTCTCCATCTAGTGGCAGAAGTGATATAACACCATTTGCTGCAGCAACATCAGTGGGATAAAAAAATTCCAGCTAATCATTGGAAGTTTTATTTGCATGTGAATTTTTATTTTGACATCTTAAGAACTTCTGGCACTGATGACTGCATAGGGGTAAAGAAACAATAGTGTACAGACAAGGATTTATTTTGATAACATCAAACTGAGATATTTTTAAAACAAGCACAAACCAACGGAAATATTGGCGGAGTTGTTGCAAAGTGACTAATCAGATATTTGTTTCATTTTTCCCTAGAAAAAAAGAGAACAATGATTTGGATGATGGGCACCATAGGGCTTTCGCTCCAGTTTTTAGATTTCTAAATATATTATTTTAATGCTATTAAAAGAAAACTTAGTTGCAGTTTGTTGATACTTATGCACACGCATAGGGAGACACATGCGCATCTTCTTAGAGAGCCCCTAAACCACACATTTGTTGCAAAGCAGAAACATAAACTAAATGCTAGGAAAAAAAAAACTACCCATGCAGTTGGGCATTCCCCATGCTCAAGTGTTAAAAGTTGGCTTTTGTCATATATCATTATATGGCTTTTGTCAAGATATCATTAGGGGACTTCGCTAGCAGCTGGAACACTCTGCCTTCTTGTAGTTGGGCTATTGACTTTCTTACAACGCAGGACCCAAAGGGACATATCCAAGGTTCCTCTTTATTACAGTATATTAAAAACCTAGAGCAGCGCTGACATCATGCCATCTCTGATTCTGAAAAGGTAGAACCAGCATGTCATGTGACCAGTTCAACGAACCCTTAAAGAAATATTTATTAAAATGATATAGCTTGAAGTGGCCTCTAGAGGGAGACATGGAGCTCGGGAGTGAGGGGCTTTGATCATTGGTAGGGCTAGTGCTGGGCTTTCCCATTAGAAAGCCCAGCTTTTTTCCTTAAAATGATTGTCACAAGGGAAACTATATTCAATATTTATATTTTATTAATATAATGATATACAAGAAAAAGATAAATATATCTTTAACAAGATAAATATACAAAATGTATAAATAGAAATAAAAAAACAAAACAAAAAAACCTAAGATAGACTTATGGAGAGATTTGTAGCTATTTTCTGTTCTACCATCACATAAAAACAAAAAACAATTTCCAAAGATAAAAGTACACAGCCCCCCCCCCCCCCCCCCCCCACCCCCGTTTTTTTTCGGCTGGCCATTGTTTTATTCCCCATAAGCGCAGTACATTCTGTTCCTTTGTGTCCATGCACGTCCTCTTCCTTTTAATATAACAAAAGATATTTGGGTTTTGTGGTACCAAAAGTCTTGCAATTCCCCGGAAGGTTTCCTGGTTTTGTAGTTTCTAGTTTTGAGTAATTATTTAATGTTTTTGGGGACATATCAGAAATAATAGGAATACAATATGTCATTGTTCTCAATATATTTTTATAATAAGTAATGTCTTTCTCACATCTTATCTCATGATTCAGAAATTTTTGTATTTATTTGCCTGTACAAAGATAGTGAACAATAAACTATGTCAACTAAAAAAAACAAAATGACATTTATAAATATAAAAGGTGTTATATAATTCTGTAAACTAAGGCTGGGGGCAAAAGTGCAATAACTGTCGTTGGAAAGAATCTTTCTTTCAACGATGATGCATGAATGAGCTCTGTACATACAGCGCTAATAGAGAAGGGAGAGGGAGAACGACGGAGCTGCACCCCGTTCTGCTCTCTCCCCTTCACTTTCATTGTGAATGTTCGTCGTTCATTGTTTGTAGATCTGCCAGGATGAATCCATGAATGACAAACAACGAGCTTTGTACACACACAAAATTCTTGTCTAAAATCAGCCCTGAGGCTGTTCTGCTATCATTCCCCTGAAGAAGTGACTGTAGCTGCGAAACGCGTCTGTACCAAAAATTCTTTGATAACATTCTAGTGATTGTATCAAATATGATGTTTTTGTGACTCCATTGTCACTACGCCACAGGCCCTCTGTGTCACCAGCTCAGTGGGCACAGATGTGCACGGGGCGCAAAGTCTAAGTACCAGCCGGTCCTCTTCAGAGCCTCTGGATTTGAGGATGTTGTGCTGCGGGCTGCTGCCAGGTTGCGCCAATGCAGGTAACATCTGACAGGCAGGAACAAAGCCGGAGCGAGAGACAGAGAGAGATTATACAAGCCAAAGGTCAGGGCAGGCAGAGATCAGGAATAGTCAGAGGTCAAGCCAGGGTCAGTACATGCGCAAATTAAGAACATAAAACAAAGACTGGTACAGCGGGAGCCTGGGAGCAGAGCCAAAAGGAACTCCTTGTTCAGGAAACTTCATGTTGCCAGTCACTTCCTTATAAAGGGAAGGTCATGTGATGGATGGGGCATGTGACCTGCAGACATCCTAACCCACCACCAGAGGGAGTACTGGAGAGGAGGCAGTTCAGGTGCTGTTCACATGTTTGCCAGCAGGTGCATTTGTAGAACACTCTAGACCAGTTGTCATCAACCTTTTCGGACCGATGGACCAATAAATTTGCCAGCTCCAGACCGCATATGCGTGGGGAGCCGGGTGTGACTTCCCTTTTAGTGACATCATGATAACAGAACCCGCCCACTGGCCTGATCCTGGGATCCGTACAGGGACATGGTCAACGGACCACCAAATATTTCTCACACGGACCACCGGTTGCCGACCAGGAAGTAAGCAGGGATCCCTGAACAGAGCTGGAGCTGGCAGCAGGGGAATGCAAGGTGGGTGACACTAAGGAGAGCTCAGATCCCCTGGTCCTGCCAAGATCTGTGACACCTATTATGGCTTTTTGTTGGCATTATTAATCAAGCTGTACATATTGCTAAGAGGTTTATATCTTTAAAAAAAAATAATTAAAAAATTGTTTTTAATATTTGTATGCTAGTAACTCACCACTTGGTCCGACTTACCTAGTTGGTATAAAAGGTCTGGCACTTTCTTGATGTATTTAGAACTTCTTAGGGGATCTCTGACTATATTTGAACTGAAGAATAGCTGCAGAATAATTATGGGGCCAATCAGACTCCTCCCTGATGGTATTGCATGATGGATAAGTGTCTGCTTGTATTTCTCAGCATTGATAACACAACATATGCAGAGCAAAGCTCCAACTCCATGTGCAGGAAAGCAGCCAAACTTGTAAGGAACCTCCACCATGCTTCACTGTTCCATTCATTATTACAGAGCTCTCCAGGCCTTCTCAGAACAAACTGCCTTCTGCTTAAGCCAAGTATTTCAATTTTTGACTCATCAGTCCGGGGCGCCTGCTGCTATTTTTGTGCACCATAGTTCTTATGTTTTTGATTATAGTTCAGTCACTTGGCGTTGTTTCCACGTCGGAGGCTTTTTGGCCACTTTATTAGTTGAGAACTTGTTCTGGCCAGACATTCCCACACAATAGACTGGGTTCCACTGGTTTCTGCCAATTCTGAGCTGATCCCTATCAATGTACAGCGCTGCGTAATATGTTGGCGCTATATAAATCCTGTTTATTATTAATAATATTAATAATAATATTAATAATATTAATAGCTCTATTGGAAATCATTCAATTTCTAGGAGAAGTAAGCATGATGAGTCTTTCAACTGCTGCGCTAAGTTTCCCTGGCTGGCCGTGGTGTCTATGTACTTCAACGTTGCTGTTTCTTTGTGCTTCCTTAAAAGAGTTTAGGCATATCTGGAACCCCCGGTCTGCCTGGAGGAGACCTTGCTGATGTAGTACCTACCTTGTGTCTCATTGCTGTGCCATGGTGTATGACCGGTGACCACCTCACCTTGGTGGCAGTTGTTCCTCACCCAGTTTTAGCCTCCGACATGGTGTCAGCAATGACGATGTGACAACCTACCTATGGCAATGATGATCATTAACACCTGTAATCATTCACCTGACTCTAACCCTACAAAATCCTTGACTTTGTGCAATGTACCTAGAAGAATCAACGCCGGTTTGAAGGCAATGGGTGGTCCCAGCAATTATTGATTTTTCTTCACTTTTAATTTTGTAAATTGATCAGAATAAAGAATTAGAATTTCTATTTGTGAAAGCATTCGTACTTTACAGCATTTTCACACCTGCCTCAAATGTTTGCACCATATTGTATATTGGCTTTTAACTCTTTGGTAACCGGAGTTTGTCCACATGGCCAGCAGCATCAGCATGAAAAATGAATAATAATTCTGTATGACCGCTATAATAATAACTCTGTGAGCTGAGCTAATGAATTGTTATGTTTTTAGGCTGACAAATAATTAACTTTGTTTCTGTTTTGTATTTATTTATGATTGTAATAAAATAATACCAATGAATAATTATTGCATTATTTGTATTGTGTATCTGAGGGGTACAGGGGGTACTGCAGAGGAGCAGAAAAAAAAAACACAAAAACTTTTAAACTTTTTAATTTGTAGGAAGCGGATCCAGAGCAATGATGTGCAACTGACACTGGAGCAACTGCATGAGAACAAGAGGGCAAGTGGCTGAAAAAAGTTAGAGCAGAGGTGTCCACACTTTTTTGGCTTGCGAGCTACTTTTAAAATAGTCAAAATGATCCACCAACAATAAAAACTTAGACTTAATAACTCCTGTGTGCAATAGAGTTCATTTTGAAAGGCAGGGCTTTGTGATCTACTCGCATTTCCTTTGCAATCTACTGGTACTGTTGGGCACCCCGGAGTTAGAAGAAATAATCAGCACTGAGATGGAGAAGGAAAAGTATTGAAAAAACCCCAAAAAACAATATTTTATATATAGAAATTACACTGATTTATGATACAGAGTTCTTTAGCAAACTATCATTCAGTTGGGGTTTACATCTTTTAAATCATATTTTGAAATATATTTAACTACTAACATACCCAATTAGATTTCCATTGTCCCCCTCCATTGCAGTTCATGCACCACTGGTTCCTGCAGTCCATTGGCTGTGTGAGCGAAGCGCCATCTGGTGTTCAACATTGGAATTTTCAGAAAAAGAATTATTTTGTAAAATTACATTTTTATTGCAGTTTTTAGATGCCCATTTTTTTTTTTGGGGGGGGGGGGGGGGGGGCTAAAAATGACAAAAAAATAGGGTTCCTCAAAGCAGAATAAAATGTATGATAGCATTTTCTCATAGGGGGCCTCCATCTTTCTACTTTTATTGGAGATGATCTTTGGCCATTGTGGTTGGGTCAGGATGATGTAACTTTTCAACGTAACGTTTATTCATTTTCAGCACATGCAGGAGAAGTCAGGATTGTTGGGTACTGACGGTGCTGAGCTGTACATTTAGCGATTTCGGCAGTTTAGGTAGGTAAGAATGGATAATGCAGAAGGGACATCGCCTGTCCTACGTTAAAATCCGGCCTCATCGCAAATTTATCAGTACTCCTTTTTATGTGCACTTACCTCTTACTCCATGCACCTACCTAACCTAACCCACCTCCAACTTACCAAGATCTGAAGGTCTATGGTCCCATGTTTGCTTACATTACTGGGTTACATGTCTGTTCTACAATGCAGCCCCGTTACCTGTTTCTAAAGACGATGGATGAGGCCTATAGCAGTCTATGGGGCTGTAATATTAGAGTATTGCATTGCAATATGTGTACTGATCAAAGAGAAGAACTGCGGTGGAGCAATGTGGATAAATGTGGGATCACAGCCCAATGTAAGTAAATGGGGGATTGCAGCCTCATATAAGAAATGCGAGATATAAGCCTCATGTAAGCAAATGCATGATTGCAGCTCAATGTAAGTAAATGCGAGATTGCATCTTAAAGTAAGTAAATGCAGGATTGCAGCCCAATGTAAGTAAATGCAGGATTGCAGCCCAATGTAAGTAAATGCAGGATTGCAGCCCAATGTAAGTAAACGTGAGATTGTAACCCAATGTAAGTAAATGCAGGATTGCAGTTCTGTATAAGTAAATGCATGATTGCAGCCCAATGAAGCTAAATGCGGGATTGCAGCTCAATGTATGTAAATGCGGGATTGCAGCTCAATGTAAGTAAATGCGGGATTGCAGCTCTATGTAAGTAAATGTTAGATTGTAACCCAATGTAAGTAAATGCAGGATTGCAGTTCTGTATAAGTAAATGCATGATTGCAGCCCAATGTAGCTAAATGCGGGATTGCAGCTCAATGTAAGTAAATGCGGGATTGCAGCTCAATGTAAGTAAATGCGGGATTGCAGCTCTGTATAAGTAAATGCATGATTGCAGCCCAATGTAAGTAAATGGAGGATTGCAGCTCAATGTAAGTAAATAGTGGATCGCAGCCCAATGTAGCTAAATGCGCGATTGCAGCCCAATGTAGCTAAATGCAGGATTGCAGATCTATATAAGTAAATGCGGGATTGCAGACCAATGTAAATGAATGTAAGGCCTCAGATTTTGGTGGGTGGGCAATTGCACAGGGGGACGGTAGATAAAGTCACTGTATGGGGGTAGGAGGGGGTAAGTCCCCATTTTATACCAGCTCACTCATCCTTTGAACATTGCTGTAGTGTTCCCCTCTTAATCACAGAATTCCCAGGACCGGTCAATAGCGGCAGCTCAATGGCTCCGCGGACGCTCTTGGACACGCGCCGGTTTGGATGGCCGCTGTTTTTAGAAGAGATGGCCGCTTTGTTAAAATGTTATCGCAGGGTTTAATAAAGCTTGTAAGGACAAGACAGAGACTCATTGATGGCGCGCATTTCCTCATCCCGGCCATTGAAGAAAGGCTTTGGCGTCCCTTGTGAAAAGAAGCTTTGAAAGTCGGAGCCGCTGATGAGCCGTCCTGGAAGCCAGATTTTAATTAGGTCTGAAAAAAAAAGCCACTGAATGCGACCGTCGCATTCACTGCAGCATTCAACTTTACAAATAGGATGAAAATTCTGTATGTAAAGAGGACCTGTCCCCAAACCATTCATTTCATCAACTATCTTCCAATAAGTTTATAGGTGCATCTAATGTTTTGCATGGTACTTACCTGTAAAAGCCCCACTGGAAGCCCTGGGATTGTTGCTGAGTGCCGCCATCTTGCATGTGAAGTCAGCAGGTCCATCAGGCTTTGTCACCTAAATGGCGCTCTATATAGCATTACCCTTCCCTTCCCCTCCATCAGCTACATAAAGCAATATGGTGGGGTAATACAGTAATATTAAGGGGTAATTGTGCCTTGATTTCACTAGCTACGCGTTTTGTAAGTGTTCTTAAAAGTCACTGACCCATTGAATTTAACTCATTCACCCAAACCTAATAATGAACTCTAATGGTAGCCTGTTGTTATGGTAAACAGCAGGCAGCATTCCTATTGGCTGGTGGTTTTTAGGGGGTGCACCGCTATTTATAAAACACTTGTCAAGGTAAAAAACTGTCTAGGAGCTGGTTGTTGTCACCTTGTCAATCGCTTCATTTGATTAAACTTGTCCTCATTCCTGCTCTCAGGATGTGACAAGGATACAGCATTTCTGGCAGTAGATTCTGTACTTGCTGAAAAGTTTGTAAAATGAAAACTAATGCAGCCACCACATCTAAGGTCTGGAAGCTGCACTTTCTGCTAACGTTTTATTTGTACCTCTACATCTTCCAGCTGCTGCAGATTAGTAGTTGATAGTTGGAGTGGACCTGGAAGTTAGAGGTCATCCGCCCAATACAACATGCCTGCAGTGAGATTTAATTCTTCCTATAGATCGATCAGATCTTCAATCTCGGAGACGGCAAATTTGGACGCATTTTTTCCCTTTTCATTAAACAAGATGGAGCCCATGACAAGCAGATAAATATATTTATCCCAGCTTATTAGAGGTTGTTATTCTAATTGCTGTGATTTTCTGAAATAACGTCGTCTGATGTGTGGAATTGACAATTCTTTTTTTGTACTTCGAAGTATTTAGCGTTGCTGTGGTAACGAGCGCCTTCGAGCTGCTTGCTGCTTTTTTCTCCCCCTAACAAGGGCTTTGCACATATTACTTCTATTAAAATTTAGTTTTTGTTTCCTTCCCACTTTTTAACATTTCTTTTTTTACTTTTAAATGTTATTTCTGATGAATCAGATTATTTCGCGGTACAGGAATAGACATGAAGACGGCTCCACCTAGAATCGGGTTATCTGGGGTTAGTGTTGGGTGGAGCTGGAGGAATAAGATTGTTGTGAGTGTCGGGAAGATTATTCCTGACTTCCTACCCCCTCGACTGTCTTTCATGAGACCAGGATGTGGGGAGAAATCTTCCTAACCTGTACAAAAACATACAGGTTGTCTAATTCTAATTCTAAAAGAAGACATTAAAAATTTTATCAGAGATTCATGCTTCATGCAACCTTCCACTATAGAACTAAAAATGTTCCACAGAGCCTCGATGATCAACCTCTGGATTGAGGGAGCAGAATGAGGACATTGGCTATACTGGATCTACGCGTTTTGCCTATATAAGAATTGGGCTTAATAAAGTTAAAAAAACAGTTGGGTTCAAGAGAGCGTTTTTTTTTTTTTTTAATGGCAAAAGGCATATTAATTAGATCTCAAATTCTATCTATAAAAAGTTCAGCTGTCAAGATTATTCATAAAATATTCATAAAATGTACTTCATATAATAAACAATATAGAACACGGAAATGAATCTTGGTCACTGACTCGTTTTGCCGTTTTGTCTTCTTCTAGCAGGGTAGGGGACACACAATGTGGTTCTTTTCTTCAAAGATATGTTAAGGCCACCTTCTTACATTGAATGAGAAGAACACGGAAAGTAAAAGAAAAAGAAAGGGGATTTGTGTGCAAACAAAAATGTATTTATCCCTATCTCTTAGTGGCTTGGATCAGATTGGGTACCAGACATGTGTCCCCTATACATAGCATATAATTCCAAGATAGAAAGGGAGGAGGATAGACAAGGTTATCATGATGGGACTCAAGTACTGACGCGTTTTGCCCTCTGGGCTTCCCTCGGAGAACTTTTCCATTACCTACCATACAGGAAAAAATAATATATTCAACAACATATTGGGAAAAATGGGAAGTTATTTTACATTGATATGATAAATTTCCCTATTTCTCAAAGACTCCTATACCAACTATATTAATTATTTGTCTGCATTTGTTGATACCCATTTTTCAAATCACAGCATTGTGAAATTGTATGCACCTAAGTAACGTTTTTATATAAAACCTTTTTTGTTGCCTCGCAATACCCCTATCTTGTTCTTTTCCTTTTTTTCTTCTGTCGTAATTTCTGTACAAAATTCTGCTGTCAAGATAACGTAATCATAAAATGTAGTTCATATAGTAAATTTTAGGGAACAGGGAAAGAATCTCGGTTCTGACACGTTTCATCGTTTTGGCTTCTTTTTTTTTATTTATTGTGTGGTCTCCAATGAAGCTAAAAACAATGCCCATGATTTTGTCCCCATGGCATTGATTGGTGTGATTAAATTACATTATTGATAGCCTGCATTAAAGTTGTAGGTCATATAATACACTTTATGTAGCAGAAAAAAGATTCTTGGCACTGACGCGTTTCACTAGTTTTGCTTTTTTTTTTCAAAAAAAAAAATCCAGGCGTAAGTTTAGCTCTTTTCAATATTTTGTGTGGACTTCCTCATTTCCTCTCCATAGAACTAAATTATGCTGTGTGTACAGAGCTCATTCATTCCTGTGTTGCTGGAAACGATCAGAAAAGACCATTAACTACCCAGCCATGTACTAGGAAATACAACATAAATGGTTATAGTCAACACAGCTTCATTTTATTTACTAATCACAGTAAATATTCACTTTACTAAGTGAACTGTTTCAATCCAGAACCCAGCTGTCAAGTGTGCATAACAGTATGAAACAATGAGAGAGAGAGAGAGAGAGAGAGAGAGAGAGAGAGAGAGAGAAAGAGAGAGAGAGAAATCAGTTCAATCATCTGCTGATATCCAACCAGAAGTAGTCATGTTGCCCTAGGCCACCTTAGTTATTAATATCTTGTTATGGTCTTTCAAAGAACTTCCTGACAGTAAATTTTTACATTTTTAAAACTAATAATAATATTTTAGAAAAAAAACCCCGAAGACAATGGAACTACTGGACAGGATCTAATTTTAAATGATAATAATTTGTAATGTATACGGTACCATTTGCTTTTTAAGACAATTATTCTTAATATGATTATATGTTTAGATTATATTTGTAAATACAATACTTTCCTCTTCTGATTGATCTCATAGCCCTGATGAAGAGGGTGCGTTGGCTGAAATGTGTTGGCTGTCCTATGTAACCATTATTATCATTAATATTATGATAATTAATAATAGTTTTAATAAAGCACCAACATATTATACAGCGCTGTACATGGAATTGCAAATGACAGACAGATACAGACAATGACACAGGAGGTAGGAGGACCCTGCCCTGAAGAGCTTACAATCTAAGAGTAGGGGAATGTAGGATGTGTTGGACTCATCTCGCATTTGCTTTAGTGCTTCTTTTATGCTTTTTGCTTTGCTCATGTTGGAAGCCATTGCTGATCTTTTTGAAAGAGATAGGTGCTTAGCCTTGTCAGCTTCAATTCTTCACTGCCCTGGAATAAGAATGTGGCAAGGGAAGTTAGATCTGATCCCCACGAAGCTTGGAAAGATGTACATTGTATCTTTTCTTTTCTCCATGCTGGAACTGGTGGAAAGTTTATTAATAATTGTTGAGGATGATATCGGAAAGCAATGACTTACTAAAACACCTAAAGGGACCTCCCAGTTCAAAGCAAGGAACACAAAAGCCTCAGAAATGTTATATATAAACGGGAACTCAAATTGCTTAGCAACTTGGCTATATTTATTCATGGAGCTGAAGAAATGGAGGAAAGCAAACGATTTCTTTCTAGAAATGAAATCAGGTGGCGAAGACGCAAGCTGACGACTGGTACGGTACATACATTAGACAGGAGGCAGATAAAAGGGAAGGCGGTTTAGGTAAATTCTGCGCTCCCAATGGATCAATGAGGAGAAGAAACATTAACAGTAAAATGTCACACTGAAAGTTACAGACGTCTAATCACAAGCGATGGCGGCTTATGCGCCCGTAACCCAAATCCAAGTTATTTGCATAACTCCCGGCTAGGAAAAAGGGATTAGTGATGAATATTCAAAAAAAGAAAGCTGCAGTCAGTGCTTGACCCCAATATATGAAGTCCAATTAAGAAAAGGTTAAAGATATTAAATGTGAATTACTTTGGTTGTGGAAGTTTTTGTAAAGCAGGACTGCTGTGGTTCACCAGTGCCAACCAATCCTCATCTAACCCAAAGCTCTGATTATCATTAAAATGAATTGGAGCAACTGAAATCCCTTTTTGAGCTGCGACTTTTGACATGTTTTATTCGGCATCTCAGGGTGATCTGCAACTTTAACCGCTTTCCAGCTTTAGGACTAAAAGAGAACCTTCAAAAATGGTACTAAACCCTCCTGGACATCTAGAGGTTGGTGCTTAGGAGCATTTAAAGTGGACCTATCACCCAAACTTGTCACTTTATATAAAGGTGTGGATAACTCCTTTATATAAGGTACAAATTAGTAATTCAAATTAATTATTATCTTTTTTCTTTCTCTAATTGCTTTTTTTTAAAAAGGGGGAAGTCCCTCCCCTACTGTCTTAACTGCCGCGGCAGTAAAGACTGGATGGGGGTGCAGAGATTCCTGGGATACTTATGTCACGTATCCCAGGAGGCTTTGGGTTTCTCCTTCTTGGGCATGTGCAGAAGAAGCTTTCCAGGCATTAATAAAACAGTGCTAATCTCCTGCATAATGTGTAAGATCGGCACTCCTTTTTTCCCCATGGACAACAGGCCACATTACCCGATATTGCCCCTGCGCAGTGCAAGGTCTGGTGACATAGCCAGAAGAAGGTAGAAGACGTGCCTGTTAATTCCTCCACGCCAGCACGAACAGGGATTACAGGACGGCATGGGACTATATCGAGTTTATATGTGGAGGCATCATAGGCTCAGCAGAAATAAAGATTTATTACATATTTTTAGTATAGTTCCTTTTATAGTTTTGTTTTTGTTTATAGTTTTGTTTATTTTTAGTTCTGCATTAACTTTGAACTTAGGATACCTGTGGATATTGTTCCTTCGCATCCCGAATCCTGAAGTTGCAATAAAGCTGATTTATTGGTTCATGTACCAAGGTGAAATATCTTCTTGCAGGGGATATTTCACTTAGATTATTGAGCACGGTGAAAATTCACTTTGGTAATATACCATTGGTCTACCCCATCCATTCAGTAAAATGGTGATTTGTTCAGCAAAAAACTAAAAGCAGCTGACCAGGACTTTAAAATCCTAACTGTAATTTAACTTTGAATTACAAAAAAAATGACATGTTTTTTTAGAATCTCGGTTTATACTCGGGTCTTACCTTGTGACATGGCAGTACAAGCGCAGTTGTTAAGGAGTTTGTTACACACTTTACATGGAGATATATAACCATCTACTGGTGGCCAACAACCATGCACAAAACACAATCTAATGCCCGTACCATAGCAATTTGCCATTAAGGAAGTCTAAAGGGAAAGTCGATTAACCTAACTGCATGTTTTTGGGATGACCGCCATCAGAAAGCTCCATCTTAGTTGCAGTACCTGGGTCCTCAAACAGGATAATGATCTACAACAACCAGCTAAAGGCATGTAAGAAGGACACATTGTACAAGTCTGATGTGGCCTTTTATGATTGACCTGATTTTGTTTTATGGGTATGGAACTAACTGAAGCAAGTGGTCTGCGGAGGCATCCTCACACCTGATACATATGAAGCAGTTTGCTCAAGCATGGCCCGAATTACTGAATTAAGTCTCATTAAAACTACTGGAACCATTTGTTTGCAACGAATGACTTTAAAGCTTTTTTTATGAAAAAAAAAAACATAATTTTCTCAATGCCATTTTCTTTTTTTTGGTAATATTTGAAATATTCTGTTAAACCAAAACTCCAAAGTAACTTATATTTTTGTAAAAAATGAAATAAACAATGGTGGATGCCAAACTTTCAGTTTCAATGCATTTCAAATTCATTTATAGTTTCGGGGTTTTTTTGGTGGAGAGACACCAATTACCTTGTCCATGTTATTATTATTATTTATATTGTATTGCTTGTTTATACACGTACTACTATGACGCAGTTTTTCCATTTTCTTTGGTGTTCATTGTACACACATATAAAAGAAAGCTGAGTAAAGAATGAAGAAGACCTAGTGTGGGAAATTGAAGCTGAGACTGATGCTCCAACAATCCATCCAAAAAGTAAGAAAAAAAAAAAACAAAGAACCCCCCCAAAACATTGTGCGGCTGGACATAACAAGCGAGGGATTTGCATGTACTCAACAGTGCCTATTCAAGCGATTGAAGAACGCTGGCAAAAGCCATGTCAAAATCTTAGGAGTGGGCAAGCAGCTATTATAAGCTGGGTTGCTTCAGGTGCCAAGAATGGAATCTCATTAAAGCCGGCCGTTGTGCAGGACAGAGTACAAAGAATCTGCTGCGGTGATCGAATCCTGCAATCAGCCAGACTTGTTTTTCTCTGAGTAAGATCCTATTGTGTGGCTCCGGGAAAATATATGACACCGACACAAAGGGACGTGTCGTGAGACGATTAAGGGAGACGCCTGAGAAGAATAATGCTGGAACGTTAGCAAGTTGAGGAATAATTCAGGAAAAAAAGGAGCAGGGCAAATTAAAAGGGTCTGATTAGCCAAGCTTTGCAAATGGCAGGGGAACAATTGGGGTGGGCTATGGGGTTTATCTAGTTATTGACAAAAATAGTTATTTTTTTATCATGTTTTGGAGTGGACCAATACTGAAGCCCAGTTGAAGTTGCAGCTGGACATAAATTGTAATAACATCTTACATTTTCTTTTTCTTACCTACATATCCATTCTACAGGGTTCTGAATATGACTGGGTGGTCCAATGAGGACCAGTTAGACCTGGTTCAGCATTTGCTCTGCCGTTGTCCTAACTCCTCCTCTACCAGAAAAACAATTAACCAAAATGGTGAGGTTTGCTAATTGCTGGGCTTTAGCAGGGAGCATATGTGACCTCCGGAGAGAGACTCCTACTTCCATACAGAGAGCATCAGTTCTTTTTGGCACCAGCAAACCTGGATTGTATCTGGTCCTGGATTCAAAACTTTTGCTAACAAATAACAAATCAATTTTAGGAAATACATTCAAATTTTGCTGGATCACCCAGGTTCACTGATAAAAGTGTATCTTATCAAAGCTTTGGAGAGCCTAAATAAATTAGGGCCAATTTGTACAAAACATTTCCAGTAAAACTTCAGCTAGGATTTACATTAATTTTGTCTTTTTTTTACTTATCTTAGATTAATAGAGGGAAAACATAGATGTCTTACAAACTAGTACAGTACACTCTCTATGTTTACCCTACATTAATCTAGTATGAGTCTCGGGACCCCCTGAGGAAGCCATAGTGCAAAACGTGTCGGAAAAATGAGATGAAGCCTGAGTAGGTATTTAGTACTTTTTGTAATTATTGATGACTTGATATTGATTATTGTACATGTAGTAAAATTATATACAGCAAAATAATGTCATGTTATCATCCTTGCACTTAATTAAATGTAACTTATTTGTTTTAACCTAAACAAGGATTTAGGTATTTTTTGCTTTGTTGCCGAAAAGCCATCTCTTTCTATTTCCCACCTTGTATAGAATTTTGTAATTTACCTTCTAGAAGCAGGATAGATTTGCAACTATCTCCTTGTTTAGTGGTTTTGGATCAGTTTGATTTTTTATCTCCTTAAGGTTTTGTAAGATTTTGAAGATCAGTGATGGTATAAGTTCTTTTTGCCACTAGATGTGCTTGGTCTTCTGGGTTGAATGACACCCAGCATCCCAGGAGACTGCAGGTTGGGATGGGGCGTCATTACCACAACCTAGACTCACATACAGTAACGCATATTAAATAAAGGAGGAAAATAGGAAAAAAATGACAACACAACCCTGGAAGGATGAAACAGGAACAATACAGTAAAATCACTATTTAGCATTAAAAAAAGGAAGCAGAAGTTGCATATGTAAAAACCTATTATGGCTTCCACCATGTGCACATTAATTACATTCTATAAAAAAATCAGTTTTTAGCACAAAAACAAAATGTGATACAAATATTGTCATCATACTCATCCCTTTATATGTATCTAAACAATAGAAGACAATCTCCTTAACATCTATCAGCTTTGAAAGACCCAGAACATGTGCAGCAGATCCGGGCAAATCCATGCTGGCCATTGTTCATGGATTTGTTTAAACTTCAAAAATAGATCATTTAATAATAATATTTTTCATTTATTTCAGCCAAACAGGAATTAATAACCTCGTACATTTGGCTGCTCTTCACTGTGACCCCCGAAAACCTGATCGTGACTCAGAATCTAATCCCTTAATAGATGATAAATCACTCTGATACCTTTTGTCACAAAAAAGTCTAATGATCAGTGTTCAAAATTTTTAAGTTGTATGAAATCATCTTAGAATTAAAATGTATTTTGCAAAATCCTGGTTATTTATAGAAAGATTTGAATAAGGGTCGGGGTAATTACAGAAATCATATTTCATTAGAAGCACTTTGCACAAACTGTTCCAGACTCCCAGGACTTCTTAATACGTGATAATAGGAAACATTTATAAGAATAAAATGAGGGATTCTTGTGGACCTCCTGCATGGAATTAAAGTTTTCTGTATTGCCCATAGTTTGGGCTGCAGAAAATGATACTCTCCAGATCTCTGAATTAGCAAAAAGTTATTGATGCCCTTGGGTGCCCTTTTATCAGATAAAATTCACTACGTGATGGAAATGATTGATTTTGTCACTTTTTTGCTTACAACTTTGTGGCAACAGTTCAGAAAGGGCCCTCCTTGGTTCCAGCATGTCTCTGTGCATAAGGCAATATAATGGGTTTGTGCATGCTGGAACATGCATGAAATGGCATGATAATTGTGCAGCATATGGACAACCTTTAAAAATGTATGTATGTAAATTATTTAAAACATTTGGCCATTCCTCCTAATGCCTCAATTCAAGTATCTCAGTGAACGGTACAGGTAATGCTACACCATTATTACACAGTATTTGTATAGCGCAGACATATTATGAAGCACTGTACAAATTCTATACTCATGTGACTAGCAGTCCCTCAAAGGAGCTCACAATCTAATGTCCCTACCATAGCCATTACCACAGTCCAAGGTCATTTTTGGGAGGAAGCCAATTAACCCAACCACATGTTTTTGGAATACAAAGAGATTGTGGACAATTGTGCTCATTTTGGTGAAAACCCTTTTATTAATATTATTACATATTATAACATTTATATAGCGCCATCATATTATGCAGCGCTGCACAAAGTCCAAGGTGATGAGATTAACTGTCCCTCAAAGGGGCTCACAATCTAATGTCCCTACCATAGTCATATGTCATTAATGTAGTCTATGATCAATTTATTTAATATTTTATTGGGGGGAAGCCATTTAACCTAACCGCATGTTTTGGGAGTAAGCCGGAGTACCCGGCGGAAACCCACGTAGACACAGGGAGAACATGCAAACAACATGCAGATAGTGCCCTAGTCGGGATTCAAACCTTGGACCCAGCGCTGCAAAGGCAACCGTGCTGCCCCATGACTTTGCCCCTAGATAAGACAGCTCCAAAAAGACATGGGTGGTGAGTTTTGGTGCAGAGGAATCTGAGTGTCCTGCACAGAGCCCTGACCTCAACCCCACTGACCTCCTTTGGGGTGAATTAGAACTGGATTTAATCTACGTCTTCTCATCCAACATCAGTTCCTGACCTTACAAATACTGCAGCCTTTGTTGCTGGTTTGCTGTCTCTATCATTGTGACAAATATGCAATTTATATTAAAAAAATGTTATGCCTAATGTTGCTTGAATTTGTTTAATTTATTTAGGTACTGTTTGGATGAACAGAGCCATGTCTTGGTTTCCGAATAACCAAAGTTAAACCAAAGTTTAACTCTGAGTTCTATACACAGCGTGCTCACAGTTCCCAGGCTATTAGCCCAAAACTTGTACCAACCACAAGCTTGTATCTAATGTAAATATCAGACTTGTAGGCCCATCACTTGACTTGAATGGGCATGACTCAATGGGTTGCAGTTAACTTGCGTTGCGGTTGTTGCTGGAGGTCTGGAGAGGAGTGAGCTGCAAATCACCTGCATAGCGATGAGCTCTTCAATTGCTTTAGTTGACGCTAAAGGCTGCTCCTGGGTGCATTTTAGGTGACCCAGGATTGGATGACCATGAGGTTTTAGAGTGCACATATAAAGGGAGCCCAAATGATGCCATCAGTCTCCTGCAGACAGAAGATATGGCTAAGGCTATGTTCACACCTTAGGTGATTCTCCCCCGATACAAATGGTCAGGCTTGTCGGGGGGAAAATCTAACGTGTATGTGTACAGAGATTGCATGACGTCGTTCATGGATCCGTCCAGACAACTGCAATGAAAGTGAATGGAGGAGAGCACAGAGGGGTGTTGCTCACTCGTTCTTCCTTCTCCATAAAACAAAACAGTGCTGTGTGTACAACGCTCATTCGTTCATCTTTTGTCCCTGGAAATGATCATAAAAGATTCTTTCTAGCGACAATATTTGGGCGTTTGTCTCTTCTTCTCAATGATTGCAACATTGTAACTATGTATCCAATCCCCAGGTGAGATTCTGTAGCCGGTGCTTGCCATTGCCAGATATTTGTATAACATAGCCGAGCACCGCACAGACGCCGGGATTTATATGACTGTGTCATTTAGAATTTGGCATCTCCGTCCAGTCGTTTTCCTTTAAGCAGCTTTCGGGAATCCTATTAATAAATTGCCATAATTAAATCTAAATCTCTCCCATGGAAGAATTTTTGCACATTATGTGCAGGATTCACTGAGAGGAATGAGGGCATTCACGGATTTCAATAGAAAGCGCTGCGCTCCATCTCAGCGAAAAATGTCATTTTCACCTGTATTATCTCTGGCTTTTTGTATGAAATCTCTGCCGAACATTTCATAAAATAATTCATCAAAGCCGATGACAAAAGGATGTTGGAAATGGTTTGACAGGTATGTAATTAAATCACTGCCAGGGAGCCAAACACAATTACAACAAGTTTTTAAACAAAGGAGACTGTTAATTCTTTCCTGATGTTCATTCAATGAAATTGCTTCACATGGAGGTGAGCAGCTGCTTATTCTAGAAGTTACATGGCTGAAGAACTACAAGTACCACCATTAATGGTGGATAACCTGTGTAACATTGCTAAGGTTGAGGTAAAGTGAAACATTGTACGGCATGCTCAATCAAGCTCCCATCGGCTCCCACCTGCTCCCATTCAACTGTATGGCGGAATTTGGGAACCACTTTGTGCAGGTGTTTGTGTTGAGATTGTGGTGGGGTTGCTGCATGGTTTCTAGAAGAGACATTCCACCTCTGTCCATGCGGCTGCTTTCCTTCACCTTGGAGGACGAACTGCACTACACTTACAAGAACAATGTATACAAATGCTTTGACCTGCAGTGCAGTTTGCTGCTCCTGGGGTCATGGCCATAGCTGTTGTTTTCTTCTTTCTTAAAGTATACCTGTCTCTAAGAGATGGCCATTGCTGACCCGATTCTATAATATGCAGCTTGCACTGTTTTGTGTTCTGATCCTTTGCCTTTAATATCTTCTAAATCAGGGGTCCCCAACTAGTGTTGGTCGAACATCTCACTATTTGATTCGACAGCTGTTCGATTGAATAGGGGGATATTGTTTGGGTGATCGAATGACAAATTCGAACACTATTAAAGTCAATGGTGGGAAAATTCGAGTTATTTTTCGGGACTGTGAAGAACTGCAAGAGCAAACGGGAGCAGAGCTGACAGCTCCGCTCGCCTGATTTCTCTTGCAGCCCTTTACTAGATGTATGTGTTCTTGGATAGAGTTTCTCTATCCAAGAACACAGGAGTCCTGTGTTCCTCGATAGAGAAACTCTATCCAGGAAAAGGGATAATGCTCCCTGATTGGCTGTGGAAAGCTTTCCTCAGCCAATAAGAGAGCACTAGAGGTTTTGAATGGGGAGACTTGTCCCAATTTAACCTCTAGTGCTGGGGATCGCACACTGTTCTCAATGAATGCAAATTTGTCCGCATTTATTGAGAAGATCCCTGGCACTAGAAGTTAATTAACCTCTAGTGCCGTGATTCGCACCCTGTTCTCAATGAATGTGACTGCGGCCGCATTTATTGAGAAGATCCCCGGCACTGGAGGCTAAATGGGGACAAGTCTCCCCATTCATTCACCTCTAGTTCTCTGTGATTGGCTGGGGCTGTCATCAGGGTTTTACCTTTCCTTAGCCAATCACAGAGCACTAGAGATGATGAATTGGGAGACTTGTTCTCATTTAACCTCTAGTACCTGGGGATCCCTCAATAACAGGAGGATTCCCACGGCTGTGCAGCCGAATCCCATGTTTTTCGGGTCGGGTCTATCTGAATTCGAACAATCATATTTGGGTCCAATAGAAGAACAACCCGAATTCGAACACCAACACTATCCCCACCCCCTTGCCGTCTGACAGGTGGGCTGCGGCTCTAGCCAGTTGGGGGAGCCACACTGGCCAGAGCCGTAGACCATGTCTCCCATATGGATTGGAGGATCAGGGCGATGAGCGGGTTGTGTTCAGAGACTCAGACCTGCGATGGGACAGTGGGAAGGTTCTGGTATAATGACGTCACTCTGGGGGAAGTCTCTTCCCCTTTGAGTGACACACGGCTCCCCGCGCATGCGTGGTCCAGAGTCTGTGCATTTAGTGGTCCGCAGGTCCGAAAGATTGTGGACCACTGTTCTAAATCACTGAACTGGAATGAGGATGCGGCTCAGACGTTCAGGTAATTGCAGCCCAAAGTTATCTGCATGTATATTTCCTGTGTGTGACTGACTACCCAAACCAAAGGATCAGCTTTCCGGAGAGAGAGAGAAAGGGAGAGAAAGAAACAATGGAAAAAAGGAATGTAAAGAAAGGAAGAAATGAGAAAAGAGAGAGAGGAAGAAAATGAAGAAAGGGAGGGAGGAAGAAAGGAAAGATGGAGAAATGAAAGGGAGAGGGAGAGAAATCATGGAAGGAAAAAATGATGGAAGGAAAAGAGGAGAAAAGAAAGAAAGAAATCCATAGATAGCTAGAGACAGATAGTGATATATATATAAAACTTTCCATCGGTGATGGAGGGATATCCAGTAGAATCATCCCAGCCTTATAGCAGAGTTCTGGTTGTCGGTGATTCTATAATTGAGTCACATATAATAGTTAATGTGAGTTGCGGGATGAACTATACGGCACAGGCTGAGAATTGGGCCTGGAACACCCAGGGGTAATGTCTGCGCTCGTCTCGGGAAGAGAGATTTTAATAAGAAAC
Organism: Pyxicephalus adspersus; assembly: GCF_032062135.1. Lineage (NCBI taxonomy): Eukaryota > Metazoa > Chordata > Amphibia > Anura > Pyxicephalidae > Pyxicephalus > Pyxicephalus adspersus. The sequence goes on from NC_092862.1 coordinate 143,106,193, forward strand.
CAATTAGATTTCCCAAAAGCATTATTGCATCAGGAGGAATCTGAGTGATATTACTCTGCCTGTAAATGTTATCAGTTCCTAAAAACAAATTACAAATGAAAACGGATTAAACTATTTGGTGTAATTAAATTGAACACCAAGGAGGACTGCGCCGGTGATGTCGCTTCCATCTGCTGAAAATTCAGGGGAAACTTTTCGGTATTATATCATATCAGTATATCAGTGAACATCCCTTAGGGGTCCATTTATAAAGCAGCCAATCTATCATTCACCAAACATTCTCCAGTGGGAATCAGTCACTGCTATTCAAAACACACATGAAACGGGAAGATTATCCACCAATGTCCATAATGTTTAATGGATGCCAGCTTTATAAATAGATTTCTGTCTGTGTTACACCTGACAATAAACTTCTCTTATTAGCTCCATTTTGGTCTGATTGTTATACCAATGGAAGCATGGTAAATATTTTTTAAGGTTCTTAAATACATGTTGATCCTGCCTGAAATATTGTGAGCTGATTACTTGATTTCTGCTCTTTGCTGAACTATCTGTGAGGACTGTGGGAAAAACACTTGCTCCCATGTAAATACATTACAGTGAAGAAATGTTAGCACTCTGGGTGAATGAGTGTCTCTGGCGGGTGAAAATAAAGAAAAAAAAAAGAAAAAAGAAAAATAATGCAACCCCCTAAAAATCTGTAAACTGTAAATATCTTTGTTACAATGTATGCTAATCTAGGTTTTTTTTTTAATTTCTATTACCTTGTATCATAGTTTTATGATCTGTTGATCCTATCAGTAGATTTGTCATTATTCCACCTTCACTTAGATGGTGACAATACTGATGATTCTGCTGTGAATTTGCATAGCAGAGTTGTCACCTTGTAGAAAGGGAACACAAATCCAGATAATGCTGCCAGCAGCAACATAATATTTTACTGAGTGAGCACCTTATGAATAAAAGCTAAAGAAAGAAAGACAAGATGATAAGGAGAGAGGAAAGGGATGGCATAAAGGAAAGAAGAAGAAAAGAAAGGAAGGAAGGAAGGAAGGAAGGAAGAGAGAGTGGGGTAAAAAGGAATGGAGAAATGGAAGGAAAGAGGAGAGAGATAAAGAGAGAAGAAAAAAGGAAAGGAGAGTAAAGGTAAAGAAAGGAAATGAGAGGGAAGGGGGGTGAAAAAGGGAAGGAAGAAAGACAGAGAGGGGAGGAAATGATGGGAATGAGGGAAAGAGAGGGAGAAGGAAATTAATCAACAAAGAAGAAAAAGAATGAAAGGAAAGGAGAGAGGGAGGGAGGGAGGGAGGAAAAAAGAAAGGAGAAGAGAGAAAATAAAAGAAAGAAGGAAGAAAAAGAGAGATAAGGAAGAGAAGAGAGAGAAGGAAGGAATGAAGGAAAAAATGAAGGAAAAGAGAAAGAAGAAAAGAAAGAAGGAAGATAGAGAGAAGGAAGGAAGAAAGAAAAGAAAAGAAAAAAAAGACGGAAAGGAAGAGAGAAAGAAAGAAAATGAAGGAAAAAAGGAAAGAAAGGAGAGGAAAGGAAGGAAAAAAAGAAAGAAAATGAGAGAGAAGGAAGGGCAAAAATGAAGAAAAAAAGAGAAGAGGAAACAAAGAAAAGAAAAAGTGAGTGAAAGAATGAAAAAAGGAAAAGAAGAGAGAGAGAGAATAAAGAAGGGGAAAGAGAGGGAGGAATGAAAATAATATGGTTTGGTCCAGCTGTAACTCTGGAAAGCTTGATGATTCTGACATAATCAACAGGTAATAGAATTCATGCTTTTGATAACATAACACAACCAAAATGCCCCTGACTAGGGATGAGTGAGAATGTCTGTGGCATTCTCATGAAAATTTCCTCAAACTTCCGATGGATCAGCAAAATTTTTGCGAACTGGTTTCGTAAATCCATTGGGAGATCGAGGAAATTATAACGAAGGATTCGCAGGGGATTCACAGGATTCCCTGGGAATCCTCCTGTTTACAGTCCCCGGGGCACTAGAGGTTAATTAACCTCTAGTGCCTGGGATCGCACACTGTTCTCATTTAATGCATCCGCGTTTAATTAAAAACTCGCTCGCTCATCCTTACCCCTGACACTTATATGAGTTTAAAATCTGAGTATCATCTAAAATGGTTTAATGAGGAAATCATTCAGAGAACTGTTTTAACATGAGCCTAGATACTTGTGCACTACCTTATGCTGGGTCTACACGGACGTTTTGAAAAACGCATGTAAACGTTCCTACTGTGCTTATATGCATTTTCATGCACTTTTATTAACAACATTTTTCTGCGTTTTCCCGCGTTTTTAATGTGTTTACGTTTCAAGTGCCTATAAATGCGGAAAAAACAGCGTTTTCCACCGTTAACCCTGCATTTTATTTTTTTAATGTTGCAAGCAACGTTATAGATAACGCTCATAAACGTGCCTGAAGGAAACGTCCCGGTGTAGATTAGCTCATTGGAATGCATGGGAATTTCATACATAAAGCTTCAGGTTAAACGTCCGTGTCAACTAAGCCTGAAAGTGAACGTGAGTATAAATTGATGGGAAAAGAGGGAGGGAGGATTAAAGAATCCTTTTTATTGCATAGGCAATAGGTGTTTGCTTTAAAATGCACCTGTCGGCATTATTTGGGTCTTACAGTGATGACTTGGTTTTATTACTACCGTGTTTCCCCGATGATAAGGCAGGGCCATCAAATAAGACAGCCCCCCCTTTTTAGGTAAAAATGAAAAATAA